>NC_133823.1:10918834-10986334 GCF_047830755.1 Zonotrichia albicollis
GATTAAGTGGGGAACCTAAGAAGCCTCAAGGGCAAAAGTCTCTATAAAGAGAGATGCCTTGAAATGTATCTCAGAGGTTTGATAATATTTGTTGTTGTTTCCAAAAGCTTCTTTCTTATGCTGAGACCTTTTGCTGAAGAGCTTCCAGCTCTTTCTGGGCACGAGGGAGGAAGCAGGAGATTGATGATGCTCACTCATTAATAAATGGATGGATGGTTGCCTGCCTATAATGTGAAAAGCCAGGTCTTCAAATCCCTCTTTTACTGGAAACACAGGGCTTTTGGAGAGAGGTGGTAGGTAGTTTTTTCATTACAAGGAAAATACTTGAGGAAATAATTTCATTTTCATCTTCCACTGCCCATATCAGTGCTCAGACAGAAACATGACCAGCATATGCAACAGATGAAGAGTTTTTAGTGGGGAAAGGGCACTACAAGGTACATGGGTTCCATAAGGATTAAGATGAATTCCAGATGAAAATAGGCAAATGGCAATTTTTTAGCTGTTGTGTGCAGATCATTTTAATCTTTGGGACTCATTTCTTTTCTGGGTTTAGAGAAAAATAAAAAGCTTACTTATTATTGTTGTGCAAATACAGAAATAGTTTCTAATTCTAACTTCAAAAATTCTGCAATAAGATGTTGAGAGAGACAGCAGAAAAAATGATGACTGGAAATGTTGGGATTGTAATCAGACATCCATTTTGACGTGTGTGGTAGTTGAGAACAAAATGCACTTAATTCAGGGCTGTATCATAGGGAAGGAACTTCCTTTGACAGTGGTGAAAGAGTTGTACATGACAAGAATGGAAGGTAGAGAATTTGGTTTCAGAAATGTTTGCCAACAGGGCTTTTTAAAGGTGGTGCTTTGGGAAAAAAAAATTGACTTGATTGTCATGAGAGGAGAGTTGCAACTTAGTATAGTCATGCAAAAGTGATTGCCTGGGTGAGGGGCATAACTGAGAGAAATGCAGTCAACACTGAGGTCTTTGAAGCCACTGCAGAGTGAGGAGAGGAAGAGAGAACACAAAGCCTTGCCTGAAACAGAAAAGGTTTTTCAGTCTGGTGATAGTGACTGATCCTCAAAATGAAAAGGGGAGGGAGGCAGATCAAATGCCATCCCACAAATATAATAGAATTAACTTCTCAAATGAGATAGACCATGCCTAGGAGTGGTTTTTTTCCCCCCTGAATTATAGTCTATGATCAATTAGCTATCATTGTAGAAATGACTAAAACAAACAAGCCTTCCCTCCTCCAGCTTTAGTATACTTATTTTTGCTATTATGTTGTCAAAGGCCTCATCTTGCAAGAGTGAAGATGAATTTGCTGTTTTGTTCAAACTGGTATCGGTAAATTGGCATATGCTTTGCTTCCTATGTGTAGACAGAGATATAATTACACAAAATCTTTGAAAATGGTATTATGCTAAATTATTAAAGTGTAAGTGGCAGAGATGAAGCTTGTGCTGGGGAAAGAAACACTGTGATTATAGTTAAATTACAATTTCTTTAATAGCCTAACAGAAAAATCATATTATGTTTTATTATTTTTGCAGCTAAAGCTAGCAGTGCTTTTTTTTCTGGATATTTTGAGCAGACAGGTGCTTATTCAATTGCTTTTTGTCAGGGAAAGGAGGCAAAGTTTGGTGTGTGCTTTATGTATTGTAGCATGGTAAAGCCAGGTTGTGTGGTTCTTTCCTTTCAGGAGCCTTGTGCCTTCATCTGCTTGATAGTTTTATCAGGATAATTTTATTGCATGAACCTCCCTGTATGTTGTTATCAGAAATAGGAGGTTTGTTGCTTTAATTTAAGGCAGGTCCTTAAATAAATTCAAGCACCTCTGCAGAAAGTCAGTCTTCACAGTGGAATTACATCAACAGCCCAGAGTGTTGCCAGTGCTGGTCAAAATGCTATTTTTTCATACTCTTGGCTTGTGTAGATCATCAGAAGCATGTAAGGCATTCAGATGGAACTGGTCAGGAACCAAAATCCCACTTTGATGCCTCTGTGTCCATGCTGGGGCCTGTGGTACACACGGGTTCACTGGTGCAGCTTTTCAGTGTGATATGTAAGGCTCGAGGAGGTAGAAGCTCAAAAACTGAGTGAGAGTAAGATTTCAGAGAATAAACAATCAGAATCACTCTACCAGTATAAGTAGGTATTTAATTTTTTACTGTTTCTGGAGTTTACTGTTTAATGGTTTAGAATGATTACTTAGAAATCACATCCTATGTTGTTTTTTACTCCTGCTTTAACTGAAGATTTACTTAGAAAATAAACTGTAGGATAAGTGGACTTGAAAAAGAATTGCAGATTACAATGACAAAGAAATTCTGAATCTTAATTTAGAAAAATTCCATTTTGTTATTGTTTTCTTTGATGTAGCATTAATCTTCATGCTGAACTACTGCCTGATATAGGCAAGTCCAGTGCTGCAAAGAGAATCTGAAGTGATGAATCTGAAAGCAAATTGAAGTGTTGTGCAAAACAGAAGTGAGAGAAATCATTACGAAGTCATTTTATGATAACATTTACTTTTCAAAAGCTAAACATTGTTGTTGAGATTAACAAGAACAACAGTAATATGACATGTATATGAATAGCTGAATGTATAGTGGGGTTGGTAAAGTTTTCCATATGCTGTGGTACAACTTGGCTTTGTGACCTTTCAAATGTTGCTGAAGTTGAAGGTTTTGGAATTCTGTTCAAATATAACACACACACATACATACATATATACATGTATATACGCACACACATTTTTAAAAATCAATTGCATAATGAATTAAAAATCTCTTTAGGGCTGTAATCTGACACCAATAATTTTGACATGACATGTTAGAAAAATCTGTGTAGTTACTGAAGTTGAGAAATATAAAGAACCTGACATTTTATTATTTTTTACACGTTTCCATTTTAGCATTCCTCTTCCTATGCTGGGTGATTTCCTGCTTCAACCTCTTACAGCCTAAAACAAAAATTAAAGAATAAAATAACAAAACAAACAGACATATTATTTCAAGGAATGAGAATTCTTAATGTTCCCTTTTTATTTTATATATATTTAAAAGTGTAGGGTTTTTGAAACTGTGGAATTAAGTGATGTTTTAATACTGCAGATCCTTGTAATTCCTGCTTCTGAACTAGGTAACAGATTTAAGGGTGCTACAGACAGAACTTTCGGATTTTATTACTGCAACTTCACTTTAGGTTGTGCAGAATTTTGCTGTTTATATTTGGTGAAATTAGTCTTTACTAGGAAGAGGAAAAACTTCAAAAAATATTTCTGATGTCTGATCCTTCTGGGAGTTCCAGCTGATGTTTAAAAATAAATATAGTGGGTTATCAGGAGCTGAAATATATTTTTCTTATTATTGAAAGCAGAAGTGTAACTGTAAAAAAAAAAAAAAAAAGCTAGCAACTATAAAACCTTAAACACACACTTTTAGATGTTGTCCTGTTAATCTCAGGATATGCCTGAATTATAAACTCATTTTGATTTTGCAGTATGAATCCTACAATGTTTTATCATTCCAGTTAATATTAAGGTTTTAGATAATTGTGTATCTGTATCAACTAATATACCCTATGGAAAGCAGTGCTCTGGCTCCAATACACCAGCCAGAATCTTCATTGTTCCTGTATCTTTTACCTTGATAGTCTAACAAAGTTCAAAACATAGAGCGGAAACAGAGAGGTTTTATTTGGTAGCATTTTTAGCATCCCTTTTTCTCAAGGAGTTGAGACAGCAGGGAGGAGGGGAGGTGTTTGAGTGCTGTCATTGCAGGTCAGATGTTCTGGTTCAAGTTCAGGACTAGAATTTGTGGGGTTTATTTTATAGCTGGTAAAGACCTCTTAGCAAAATTTTGATTTATCCTAGCTGAAGTTTAAATGTAGACAGATTTTTTTCAATGGAACATTGGAGAACTTTAAAAAGAGCAGAAATGTAGCTGAATTAGCTTTTTTGATATCCTGAGCTCCATAGCAGTTGGTGTTTTCTGGCTGGATAGAAAAGTAATATGTGCTAGAATTCAATCAATACCCTCTTCTTAACGAAAGGAGATGATTTTCAGAATATTCTTTATGCATGAGCATATTCTCTTAGCAGTGTTTGGTGCTGTGTGCTTTTATTGTTTGCTATAATACAAACCTATGAATGATTTCATGCTAAGGTACATTCTTTCCCTGCTATGTGAGCCTGGCTTCATTTCAGGTTGTCTTTTTGATGCTTATCTACTTAATTGATTATATTGATTTTAAAGTTATTTTGATTTTTCAGTTATAATTCAAGTTTTTAATCATCCTATTGTGACAATTATGTTTAAAAACAAACTCACCTATTTTGGGTTCAAATGGAAAGTGTGTCCCTTACTTTTCCAGCCTGGATAGGTCTTTAGGGGCTTTTTTTCAGGATTTCTCACCAGTTGAGAGGTGGAGACTTTGCATCATGTACAGACATTTTTTTGTTTGTATCTTGAAGTCAATTTTGGTTTTTTTTCTGCCTGCTTGGACATACACGAGGCAAGAAGGGTTTAGTACATTAATTTTTCACCTCATATGGAGCAACATGTACAGGAGTGAGGTAAAGAGGGGAAGCTGTTTGGAAGCAGCAAGTTAGGGAAAAACTCTTGCTGGTAGTGTGCTCTTCTGCAGCTCTTTCTACACTACGGGGAAGATGTTAATGTAAAGCAGAAAAATTTGCATTAGCTGTTTATTTTACTGGTAAATCCTAGGCAGAAAAATTGTCAGTGTCTTTGTTGAAAGTATGTAGGCATCTGTGACTGATGTCCCAGTTTAACCCCTCCTAGTGAAACAACAGCAGATATCCCATGTGATAGATACATTCAGGGCTGCTTCATTTACATCAGCTTCTGCATCAGGTGTTCCCTAATGGGGCCTCTGTGGGTTCCCCTCCCCAGTGACTTTAGGTGCTAAAGGTATCCTAAAAATGGACAGAAGGCAGACTGCCTCCATTCTCAAATGTTAGTTTTCTTCTAAGTAGCAGTCTCTTAAATTTTTCTTTAAATTGCCAATGTCTTCTAATTCCTGCAGCACACCTTGCTAGCAAGAAACAGCTACACAGATTGTACCTCAGTAGCTTTTCTTTCTTTGGCTTTTCTGTTCTTCCCTCATACTTCCCATTTGCAGTCTGGAAATGTGGGCTCTATTTTCTGTTCCTATAAAGTACAAATTATAGTCCACTGAAAAAAAGATAGAGCATATTATTGGAAACAATACTTTCTTTACTGTTGCATTATCACATTTGAGTGAATTTTGTAGAGTTGTATTCTTAAATCCCCAAACTGTCACTTCCTTTGTTAATGGATGGCTTATAGTCTAGTTTGGTTCAAAAGGGTGATTTTTTTCCCCCTCCTTAAACCAAACAAATAAACAAATCCCAAACATATTCTGTTAGTATTAGAACTCCTGATGAAGTAATAGAAAAAATTCAGATTGGAAGGGATGTGAGGCAGTGACCCAGCTGAACCAGGATCAGCGACCTAGCTGAACCAAGGGCATTATTGAGTTAGGTGGATGGAACCTTTATAGGTGTCCCACTCCACTGCCTGATGTTGTAATAGCTAATAAAAATTAAAATAAGTACAACACTGCTGGAACTTCTCTGTCTCAGGTCATGTGTGTTCTTTCTCATCTTGCCACCACAAGCCACTCTGAAGAGTCAAACTCTTTCTTCTTGATGGTGTTGGCAGGTGCTGTGAGGTCTTCCTGAAATTTCTGGGACACTGAGAGTGCTCTCCTTGGGTTTGAAACTCACAGTTTGAAGGTCACTGTTCTCCCAGCTTCAAAATAAATAAATATGTATGTCTCTTTTAACTTGATGCTGCAGAGGAGTATTTAGTGTAACTTGCAGTGTATTCATCACAACAGGATGCGAGTAGTGGCTGTTAGCCCAGTGCAAACTCCGTGATTGCTGACATCCTCACAGCCTAAGCTCCCTGTCTTCCTCTTCCTATTGGATTTCTTTATGCTGTTAATGAGATGCAAAGCATGTAATGGCAGACTCATTCTCAGTGAATATGTGCTATCTAATTTGCTGATTAGAGGAGCTCTTTCAAACAACAAAAACTGGAAATTATCTGAAAGCAAAACTCCTGTATGTAACAGCGCTTTGCAGGACACTGAAGGATTTATTTGTTCCATATACCTGTTTAAGAAAGCATTGCCTTTCCAGAATAAGGTCAAGATGACTCTGTGATCAGTATCTGGGAGGAGAGAAGGAATCTATTTTCAAACTTTTTTTTAGAACTCAATTGTTTTTTTGAGAGAACAATATCTGTGGAGTATCGATCGCCTGTGTCCAGTAGTTAGTCAAAGGCTATCTCCTTTGACTAACCCCTTAGCGTGGTGTCATCCTCCTTCATGTGATAGATTGTTACAATCTCAGCCAGTGTAATTACACACTAGCCAAGTGGGTCATTTATTTCTGTACCTTCACCATTTACCAAAAATCTCCTTTATCTTTGGGAGCCAGCTCTTCCTTTTGCAGTAAAAGCAAAATAACGGCACATAAAACATTAGAGTCTAAAACTGGGGGCTTGAAAAATAACTGTAAGACTAACTTTAAAAAACTGCTCTACCTTTTATGAACACCTAGTATACTTTTTATCTATCTTTTTTCCTGGCATCCTAGAGAACAGAACACACAAAGCCAATTCATTGTTTTTCATGTGCCCGGTAAACACTATTTTTTATTTGTGAATGTTTTAGCTCTTTCTTTTCTTTTTTCTTTTTTATTTTATCTGTTAAGACTAGATGCTTTCACTTGCATGAGAACTGTCTCCCAACCCTCCCCTGCATCAGCTCTTAATTTATGAAGTGCAAAAGCTCATGGAAGCACTGCTACTTTTTACTGATGACAATGAGTGAAAGTATTAGATATGTCTTTTTGAACACAGTTGGCATAGAAAGAAAAGAGTGTTGTTTCAACTTGCATGAAATTATAGATTAAGTTTGAAAGCTGTGATTGTATATTTACATGCCGGGAAGGAAAAAGCCTCTGTAACCACTTTCATTATGTTTCCCTAGGACTGTTTTTAAGAGGAAGATCAGTAGCCTAATGTTGTTAGTGTCTATTTCTATTTAGAAAGAGCACATATTCTTGTTAAGCTGAGCATAAAATAGAAATGCTCTGGTCTTGACCATGTTACTTTGTTGTACCAGTGTGAGTGATTTCTCCTTGGGCCCAGCCTTAAAGCTATGTGACAGTCAAAGACTTGGCTGAACCCACACACATTCATTTTCACTGCCTGTGGATGTACCTTTCCCCCAGTTTTTTCTGTTGTTACCATATTTCCTAAAATACTAAGAAATAACTAAAGTAATCGTTAACCAGTAAAGGAATCTGGAGACTTTTTTTCGTGTTGTAACTGAAAAAGTTTCAGCACAATGGAATCTGGGTTTTAAACTGAGGGGAAAACATGTATAAATTTTAGGTTCTTCTATTAATATTAAACTCTCAGGACTTTTTATGATTGCCACTTTTTGGTTTATATTTATTGCTTTTGGTGTCCCTATATATTTTTCAGAACGTGTCAAGGTACTAAATCTCTCTAGTCTGGCATGGAAGCCAGTTTATGTATGTTTATATCTGAACCCTGTGCTGAGACAGCTTTGTGACCTACAACCTCATTCTAATCTCAAATGTATGCCTTGCATCTCAAACTCCTGCATATTAGCTAGGAGTTTTGTAAGGGTAGTTGCAAATGGATTTCAAACACCTGAGTTTATGCTGCAGTTCAGTGGAGTTTTTGTTTGTTTGGGGGTTTTTTGGTTTCTTGGTTTTTGGTTTTTTTTTTTTTGTTTGTTTCTTTAATAAAAAAATGCTTTTTGGAAAAGGATTTTCTGGCTTCTGTTAAGTCACTGATGGAGCTCTTTTCCATATGCTCTCTACAGAGCTCTGTTCTGGGATTTAGTGTAATCTGCTATAGTTTTGTGCATATTTGGTTTATTTTTGAGCCACCTGTAGAAAAAAGCAAGCCTAAAACTAAATATCCCATCTCCTTCTCCCCAGATTGTTTCAGTAGCAGTGTGCATGCAAATATGTGCAGATAAGTAGCAATTTATTTCAGACCCTGCTTTTTGCTCTTGGCCTCCCTATCTCTAATTCCTTCTATTTGGTTCTGTCACCCAGAAGGTTCTCTGTCTTTGTGTGCTCCAGATTGTCTAAGAGCCTTCTCTAAAGGAATAAAACCAGCAATTAAGAGTGTGTTGGGTAGGTTACATCTATGAAAATATGCTAATAATGACAGGTTTGACTGCGTACTTTATTCAGTATCCCTAATGTCTAGACTGTTTAGGCATCTAAAAATGATCTGAAGTGTTAAAAGGAAAATGGATTGTCATAGAAGAACAAAGAGATGTTGCTAGAGTAGTGTTTCTACTCTTTTGAAACTCATCCTCAATAGTTCTCTTTAAAGTTTTTACTTAAATTTGTAAGGGAGCACTTTTTCATTTATAAGATTAGTTCCAAAATATTGTTTCAAAGGACTATAACCAGTACTACAGAAATGGAGGGGATAAGAAACATGGAGGAGGAATGGGAGAAAGGTGAGTCCCATTCAGCAAAACACCAAGAGACAATTCTTCCTGATTAATTATGACTCAGGTAATATTAGCTTATTTTTTAAGGATGGCGAGGACCAGCAAGCACACGATCTTGGTGATATTTCAGGATTTAGGAGAGGGATGAGATGAGGCAGATCAATGATGTTGGAAAATGTCTCAGTTATCAGTGGTCTTATTTTGGAATGGTATTCTGGTTTAATCACTTACTCAGTGTTTGTTTAGGATGTAGACTAAACAATTACATAGGAGCTCATTAAAAATGTAGGTTCCTAAATGTCAAACCATCTTTGATTCCTGTGGAGAAACTGAAAACATATTTTCTTCAAGGAGAAAGACTATTCCAAAATGCTCCCCGAAAGATGTTCAATTGCTTGGGTAAACAGAGAATTTTTTGTAGCATAGGCATAGGCAAAATTATTTATGATCTAAATAATAATTTCTTTATTTAGACTTTGTTGTACTGTTTAGTATATTCTGATAACCTTGCAATAGGATAACACTGACAACTGCTATTTCTTATAGGACTCTTTAATATGGCTTAATGAGTCTTTTGAGAATTTTTACAATATGAAATCAGCATGTTGCATTTTTAAGTTGAGTTTCAAGTTACACTGTGCACAATATTCTGTTATTTATTGTGTCTGTAGTCAGAATACACACTATGCATGTGCATTACAGTGCAATAATTAGCATATAATTTTCAACGTTTCAATGAACTTTTGTCATAAAATTTAAGGAGATTTTAATTGCTAGTAATCAGGATTGCATGTTAATAGGCTGTAGATAATTAGGAAACCATTTGCATTTCTCTTCTCACAAATTTTCTTAGTATTTAGACACTGACTCAATACATAACTTTATCTCAGGAGGGTTGAATAATCCTATTTAGGCATAGTGATAATAGATACAATTTTTTTCCTTAAGGTTTCCTTTCAATTTTAGTAATTTGGAAATGATTATACCTTTGGTTGGTCAGATTTACTGATCCTGGATGTACGTTATTTTCCCTCTGACATCTAATAGGCCAGAGTAGACTCAGTTGTTTACACTGACTGTAAAATTTGCATCCTTCTCTGGTAATGAAGGTTGTTCTGTTTCAGTAGTACCAAATGTTGGGGGAGATATTTACCAAATTGGTATCTGCCCAGGACAGTTCTATTTCTGACACATTTCTGGGCGTTGTGCTAAAAAGCTGTCCCGTCCTCACCCTCTTTCATGTCTGGGGTACACAAAAGAAATACTTTTTTTGTCTTTTTTTATGTCTGAAATGGTTCAAATAGCAGGAGGAGTGTGTAATAGTGTCATCTTTTGATTTTTTAGGGTGTTTTGGATAAAGGTGTATTGGTAGAAGTTGTGCATATTTATGAAGCTAAGAGTAAAGATATAAAATTGGAATAATCAAGGCAGCTGTTTGTTTGTAAAATTGGAATAATCAAGGCAGCTGTTTGTTTGGTGTAAGGCAAACAGAGAGAGATGTAATGGTTTTAATGTTCCTGAAGGAAAAAAGTAGTGGTCCATTACAAGGTTGGCAGTTCTAATAGTGCCTGATTTCATTAGCAGTGGATGGGGCAGGAGCCACCTCCTGAGGTTTTATATGAAATGGTTGAAGTGGCTCTGGAAAACTGATCATAGAATTCTCATACAAAGGAGAAAAGTACAGTGAATTGTTAAAAACATTACTTTGTGCACAATATCAAGAATGTTAAATCAAGGACGGAAGTGGCTCAGTATGAGATGGCTGTCAGTGTGTTGCACAAGTCAAACTGGGAGAAGAATGAAAAGGTTACTGACAGAAATGTGTGAAATTTTAGCATTGGGCTTCCACGGAAATGACATATAATTCTTCTGTTGTATGTATCAATTGCTTGTGTCATTCTGTTATTAAAAAAATTATGACTAATTGCCATAATGGTGTGTATGTATAGTTTGATTGGACAATGGTAAAATTATATTTTAGAGTAAGAACTACAATCAAGTGAAATCAGATAGGTTTCCCTTCCATGGTACAGGTGTCTTAGCATTTCCTACCTTTTATTTTTTGTACCAAACAACAGAAAGTCTGTGTTGGTTTTGTACAGTGTTCTATTAGGAGAACAGAAGTTTGAGATGGAAGGAGCATTTCTGCATGTGTGTCTATCTCATTTTGCCTTTTAAAACTCGACCAAGTCTCTGTCTGGTGAGACTTGTGTGAAGGATTACAGGAAAAAGAGAAGAAGAAAAACGTGGAAGGAGAAATGCTGAGACTATCTTACCATCACTGAATTAGCCTTCTTTCCAGGTTTCTTCTGCTCCCTTTTATTTGTCCACCCGGGTCAGTGGAAGAGGTGGTTCTTTGTCTTAAAATGTTTCCAGTGTGGGGTTTATTATGATCTATTCCAAGCCATTCTCTCCTTAGGTCAAAACACTAGGAAATTTGATATTACTTGAAGAAAGTCAATCTGGTAGCTCGGCAAGGTATTCAGAATATTTTATGGAGAAATTGGATTTGATTTAAATTCATTATAATTATATCATGGTTACTTCAAAGCATTACTTTAGCAGTACAGAATTTATTCCAAAAGACAATCATTTGATCACTGATATCATCACAGCCTTGAAAGATCAACCACAGGCCTCAGTGAATGTAGCAAATTTCTGCAGATCACAAGGGTTTTTTGGTGCAACAGACAAAAAAAGAAACATCTTGCTTATCTAATTAAGCATAGAGTTTTTGTACTTGTGGAATGGATTTTTTTTTAATTTTGACATAGTTGTGTTTTGTTTTTTTGGGTTTTTTTTCTGCTAGCATGTTGAGGAGGATTGATTTGACTGTTTTGAGCAGAATTTTTTTAATGTAATTTTTTAATGTAATTTGTTTTTTCAGAGAGTGGTAATTTTTCAAAAATCTGATTCCATTCTAGAAATTCCTGGAATTTTTGAAACAATAAGAAAAAATTACTTTAGTTTCTGCCAATTTGAAGTAATGTGTGGTTGCAAGAGAATTCTTTCCAGTCATTTATTCAGCATTCCAGTTACCTTGTGGTGACAGTGGGCAAAATACAGAGATGTATTTTGAATCCCAAACAGTTTGCAAATGAAGTTAAAACAGATCAGAGAATAATTGAGGCCCACGTTAAATACACAGTTCATGCAGCTGTGTTATATGTACATTTTAAAAACATTAACTTTTTTTTTTTTTCCTTTTCTGCTTTGGCCAGTTGTTCTTGCTAGTTTATGAAAGCCTGAAAAACAGTCGTGCTTAGGGATGAATTGCTCAATAAAATTATTTCTGTGTTTTGTATCAGTCTGGAGAGGAATGTGTAAAGATAACTTAAAAATAAGTGAATGAAATTTTAAAAAATGCTTTACAGTAATAATCAAAGGATGTGTTTATGTCCATTCTTATTTCATGCTTTTTAATAAAAGTGTTTGGGACTTGTCAGTATTCTTTTGAACTCATCACAAACTGACCTGAAAGCTTATATTTCTGGCAAATCTCAAATATTGTCTCCCCTCCTTGCCCTGAGGTTTTTTTTTATTACTTGTGAACAGTCTGGTGGAAGAGCAGGATTTACACTTAATTTCTCTTCACTAGATCTGTGTATTCCATCTATATGTGGGCTGTACTGTGACTACTGAAATGTTTTCCCAAACTATTAATAAGAGTCTCAGAAATGTTGCCTGTGTGTAACCTCTTACCTATAGGTCCCTGCCCGTCCCACAGTTGCTGTTAGCCGGGGTGAGACAGTGATTAGAGGAGAGATAATTGAGCCTCTCCAGTCTGCAGTGAGCGCAGCTGTTGCTGATGTTCTTGTCCTTTGCCCATCCTACCTTTCCCTGCCAGAGCAGAGGTGGTCTGCTGCATGCTGAGCAGATGTTTCTCCTTTGCATAGTTATCTTTGGAGTGCCTTTATATACAGAAATCAGATTGCACTGCTACTGTCACTTTTATCTGATGAGAGGAAATCCCAGACGAATGAAGCTGGTTTTCTTTTCAGGCAGCTAAGCAATGTTGCTCAGGGGCATGTTTTCTTTCCTTGCTTCTGTTGCCGCTCACTGTAAACGTTTTCTTTCTGGCATGTTTCTTCTTTAATCCCTCTTTCCCTCTTTGACCCATATCCTTAATCCCATTGGGTTTCTTTTGAACTTGGTTATTTCTTAGTCTTCTGATACATCTGTCTGCTGTAGCTATGAATCGTTTGCCAACACCACATTTTCGTCATATTCCCCGAATGTCTTTTTCCTCCCACAGTTCGTATTAGAGTACTTGAAGAGGTACAGGGAAACTTTCTGGGACTGGTCATTCTTCAAACTCTGTGATACTGTGTCATTCTTTGATTCATTTCTTCTTTTACTTCTTATCTTCTTCTATTTTTAGTGTTGCCTTTCCTTTTTTATTTGTTCAGCTTTCTTGTGCAATTAATCATTATTCTCTCAACAAGTAGAAAACTGTAACAGTATCTGAGATGATAGAAATAATGTGGTTCTGTATGTTAAAATCACCAAATGCACTCATTTAGTATGTCCATTTTTTATATGTTTGAAATTATTTATTTCTCTATTGTAAGAAAATAACCAAGATTTCTTTCTTCCCTGATTTTTCTGGCAAGCTCTCATAAAAGCAACATCTTGTAAAATCTTTCTATGCAAATAGCCATATTTATTTTTTTCTGGCACCTCCTGTTTTCTCTTGAAAAATATGACTTGCACATGTGTAGAGGAGGAGAACTTTGGGAAAAGAATGCAAGCATGGTATTTTTGAGACTGCATTATCTTTGCGATGTAGGAGTTTGCTCGCTGGTGCCATTTTCAGCTGGGTTTTCCTACTGGGCGTTTTCAAAGGTATTTGTAAACACAGTCTGGTGCTCTGGACTGTAGAGATGAGTCCATTTGAAGAGTAGTGTTTTTGTTATTGAAAGTAACCATAACACTGTTTCAGTGTTGTTTGTTATTCAATAATATTCAAAGATTTGATAAGATTGAATTTTGGCAGGTAATTCTCTTGTTACCCACACATGGGAAGGACTGATCAAACCATAAATAGGCAATCAAGATAAAAGCTTGAGTATGAACCAAAACATAAGTTGTACTTTTCTTAGGTATTGTCAGAGTGGCTCCTTTGTTCATGTAAGGTTGACTACAGCAGTGTTCCCCAAAACAGAATTTCTTCAGGGGCTGAGTGCAGCATTCAGGAGAGTGGGGGACTGAGTGATGTGTGGTCTTCTGCTGTGCATGAAGGGGATGCCTTTGCACAATATAAATGCCCTTGGATTTTTTTATTCCTAAGTTAATACAAATTGCTTTGACTGTGGAATAGAGGCTGATCAATGTTCTCCCTGTAGATATGGAGTTGTCATGTCAGTCTCCCTAGCACTGTTGCTTATTTTTAGAAATATTCTCCTGTTCTCATGCTCAAACACATTTTTTCTTCCATTTCCACTTTTTAACTTGCAAACATATGAACATTCTCCATAGGTTTCCTTTCTGATAAATTTTAGGATGAAATCCTAGTTCAAGTGCCACTGACCTTCTACTTGCATACCTTCAATAACCACCAGTCATGAAAACAGCCCCAACAGTTGAGAACAGTGTAGCCTCTGTGCACTCCCAGCATCTATTCTCAGATTTTTAGTTGATTTTATCTTGCCTTTTAAATTTTCCATTACACATATAGCTAATTTTGCTAGAATTTTTAACTGGTGAACAGCAGTAGGAAGACTCGAATAGGTATAATGCTGAGGAAAAAGATAAAAGTGCTCCAAAATTGAGACTGGCAGTAAAATTTTGCGAAAAAGTCAGAAATATAATGGAGTTTAGATGACCTTCATGCTGACTTCTTTATTTTTTCACTTGTTTATATGCCATGAAAATATATCAGCAGCATATTTTAGTAAACTTAAACAGAAAATATTATAGTTTTGGGTTTTTGAATTTGTCACAGAACTTTGTGGGAAAGAAGGACTGCACTCAGTAGTGTTGCTTGAGGTTATTTCCTAGCAATCTAGTGCTTGTTATTTTGAAAGATCAACAATGTTAGACGGTTTGGGATGGTTATCCTGAAAGAACAACATGTATTACTTATGTTCCACTGTTTTAAATAGTGACAGTGTCAGGGTTTCTTTAAATGAATGAAGTTTATACAGGACATGCCATCTATAGTATGGCTGAATAAACACGGATTCCAACCTTTATTCATGAAAGGCGGTAATCTCGGCCTAATGCCGCACTTAACTCTGTACTTTCAAAATGATTTGCCTGATCTGATAAATTATGCAGTCTTTTATTTTGACCTTGTAACCTTGTAGAGTTTACTCAAACTGACTCCACAGTATTTGCCACATTAGCAGTATAATGGCTGTAGCCGGTTCTTGTGCTACAGTTCATTCTGCAGCAGAAAGTAAACACTGGGCCATGAAAATTTATTGATTCAATTACAAGACATACGCATAGTACCATTTGAAAAGTGTTTTTGCGATTAAGTCATTACATGTCTTCTGTTTGGTCAAAAATCTGAAATATATAAACAAGGAAGCAAGCAAGCACTGAGAAATATAAACTGCTGTTTTTACTGTATGTAGGCTGTGCTGTTAGACATCAATCTAAGGGCTGTTTAGGTCGAAGAACAAGGCAGACATTGAACTGCTATGTCTTTCTCCCTGACCAAGGTAACTTTTGCCCTCACTTGCTCCTGCAAGTGTGTTATAATTTATTATGAAAATGATCTTTGTGGGGGATTTTTTTTTTTGTGTAAAAGATCTAGGCTTTGCAGGTTTTATTTTTTGATTTTTTTTTTCAACAGAACTGATGACAATACAAATTTTTCTTCTTTAAAGAGTAGAAGACAACCCTTCAAAGAGAAAGTAGTAGTATATTGGCTGGAACATACTGTTAATCATTAATTTGTTTCATACTGTGTGGCCAATTTTGTTTCAGAGAACTGTACTTTTACATCTGACATGTTTTTATCTTACACTGGAATGTCTGATCCCTGTATATGCTCAGGCTGAGGAGCAGGGCTGTTTTGATACAATTTAAAAACAAAACACAAAAATAATTCTCTTTAGTTTATCTCTAATTGTAATGACTTTGAGATTGTAATACAGGCAGGGTAAATGCTGCACAACTTATATTAACTAAATTACCCAAAGACATGTTATTAAATATGTGTGTAATTAGGAGTGATTTAATATATTAAGAAATCATCTCAGGGCCTACTAAAGATTTAGGATGCTAGTGAAAAGGAAAATATGAAAAATTTGTTAAGAAATAAAATACAGCTCAAAATGAAAATGGGATGTTTTCCATACTTCTACTACTTTGTCTTTTGCACATGATGGTGTTTTGTTTTAGTTTCCTTTTTTTATTTGGGTGCTTGTAGTAGAAAAGTATTCATTTCTCCATCTTTGAAGGGGATATTTCCATTTGTTCTAGCTAATGCAAACAGAGCAGTTTCTTGGAATTGCATGTGAGAAATGAAGGGAAAATACCCAATTTAGGTTAGTGCATTGTGCATTGAAGGCACTTTTATGAATTCAGATCATGGAGAAGGAGGACATAAACAGGTTGTTTATTTCTCAGAGTTGAATTAAAATATATTTACACTACATAATGCAGTTGTCACTATTTGGTCTGTAATTTGACCCTGCTTTTTAGCACTGAAGAGAGTTTTCTGTTCTTCTTTCTTTGGGTTTGTTCTTTGGGTGCTGCAGTCAAGGTAAATGATGTTGCCACAGATTCAAGTGCAGCCCTGGCAGAATGGCTGGAGTTGCTGTATGGAGAAGTGTGACAGCCACGACTAACTAGAACAATAATATCTCTGAGATAATTGGGAAACTGGAGAAGGGTAAAGGAGTGGGACATGGGACTTCTGGTGTCTGGTTGGCCCATGTGGGGGCATCGAATGACCTACTAAAGCCCAAGCAGAAAAGTTGTCAAAGGCAGTGTAAATACCATGTTTCTACACTCCCTTGCCTTGGCTATTCAGCTCCACAGTGCAATTTTAGAGCTTGAAAAGAAATGGCCATAAAAGTGGGAAGAAGTGTGTAAAAGCATTCTTTTCCTTGTGGAAAGAGACATGAAGATGGTGAAAAAAACCCCTTGACCAAGAAAGGAATGGGATATGAAAATAACAGAGAGCTCTAGAACCAAGAGCTGCAGCTGCTGAAAGCAATGGCTTCAGAAACAAGTGCAGTGACAGTTACCTGTATCCATCTGTCAGTGAAGGAAAGGAGAAGGATAATGATCTACATTTGGACATATAAATAGTAAATATGAATACTGAATTGTTCTAGTTATGCACATATAAATTGTGTATCAGTCTGAAGATGCTGTAATCTTTCATTTGATAAGGCTTCAGAATACTTTGATATATAAGTGCTTTTTTGTATAGTTTTTGCTGAATTGCATCATGGCTATGTATGTTGGTGATGCTGTTGGGAAGTCCATTAGGACAGAATTTCTCAGTGATTCTCAGATGGGCTCAATAAGGATGTTGCCTTCAAAGTGTGTGGTAGAAGGGCTACGGCAGGTCAGCTGCAGTTCTGAAATTCTGAGTATCACACAGGCTTGTCTGCCCTGCATTGGCCCTTGGGAAGAAAATTGCTGTACAAATTTGTTTTAAAAAATGCAACATGCAAACATCAGGATGGCTGCAGGCAACTGCTCCCTTGTACAGGCAGCAAGTGTTCTATAATAAAATTCATTCAACCAGAAGCTTATCTTCTTTCGTAAAGTGGATTTTTTTTCCTTGGTGATGATTTCTACAAAACCTAAAATACCTGTGATTTTCTAGCTAATACCTAAAATCTATTATTTTACACTGGCTGTGGAGATTGAAGGACAAGTGTCAGAAGTGTACTTCCACTGGGGAAGCAGTACCAGAGCATGAGATAAATCGGGGTGAGCCTTAATCTCTTGTTGTAAAAGCAACAGAGGTGTGTGGTGTGTGATGAGTGTCTTAAGCTGTGCTGTGATCCAGCAGAACAGCAGAAGCTCCTGAACTTCTCTGTCAGAAGGAAATGACTGTTAGGATTAGATGAAAGAAATGGTAGACAGAAGGTTTGAAAGTGAGAAAGGTACTGGGAATTAAGAACTGGTCTACTCTGTGGCGTAGTCTTCTTCCTGACCCAGGGATAATATTAGTCACTGAATTTATATTAACCAAATAAAAGATATTAACTGAATTTTTGACTTTATTGCATGCTGATACCAAAGACTAGATGTTTTGGCAATAGGAATTTCTTTGATAGCTATTTGAAATTTCACAATGTATATAAATAATCAAATATCGTTTTGTATAAATATATTTATTTGATATTTTTATAAAGGTCTTTGCATACTTAAGAGCTGTGTAAGCCTCAAAATTTAATCCACATTTAATGCTCTTTTTGTTCCTCATTGGTGCAGAAAAGAGAAGTCTGGAGCAATGATGTCTGAGGGTTTCTTGGTTTGCTAGATCTTTCCTAGAGTTCATCATTGATTCCATATGTGTATCAACTGTCCAGCCTTCACAGTGAATGGTACCTTTTATCTTTAGGAAATCTTTAAGCAATTTAACTTTGCTCAGCTTAGGGATAAGGAAGTAACGTAAGGAAAGTGATTTAAAATATTGTTTTGTGTAAAAGGAATTGAATGACTTATTCATCCATTATGTAAATGTGGCTATTTACATATAGCTAATTATTACTATTACTATTAATTCACTTATGATTGACATAAGTGGTTATCATCATAGCTTAGTCTTGAGATAAATGGTTTTATCAAGAAACAAAATACTGATTTTTCTTAAAAAGAAACAAAGGGGGTAAGATTCATTTTTGTGATTTCTAGTGTGCTTAGAGCACATAAGTAACAGGTTCAGCAAGAGGGGTAGTCACAAACATCACAGGTACTTCATATCATTTTCTTGCAACCTTAGCACTTCACCATGAACATTATAAATGACTGATTCTGCTTTAGGTTCTGACTTATTTTAGAATGATGTATGAAATAATATGTGTTTTGCATGTCCTGTTTGTAATGATAAAGGTCATATAGTATCATTTACATAATCTCCAGCCAGAAATGAACTCCAGCAATATCTCCTGTATAACATATACATTATCTGAGGTTTAAAACTCTCATTATTCATGAAAGTTAATTTTACAGTGGGTGTGAATGATCTATCTTACGGCTGCTTTTTTGATCATTCTATAAAATAATATGAAGCAAAGCCTGCACAAATAGCAGGAAAACCAGTAAAGAGTGATGCATTTGCTTGACTCTGTGTATACCCGATTGGATCTTGATTGATGGCAATCATTTGTCTTTGTCAAAAAAAGGAGAAAAAATCAGACATTGAAATAAGAGTGCTATCAAACTTTCTACAATGGCAGAAAGATTCTATTAATGTAGCCTGAGAGTATTAACTGTCTCTGCTAGAAAATGATAAAGAATGTTAATTTTTTTCTTGAGCATGTTTAAGTGTAAACTGCATTTTTTTGTCAATGTGGGAGGACTGAAAGGGGCATGCTACAGATTTATGGCATACTGGAATTGGAATTAAAAAAAAAAGAGTAAATTACAATGAAAAGAAAAACAAAAAGCCAAAACAAGTCTAATCCTTCTGATTATGATTTTGCAACAAAACAATAAAAGTTTAAGTAGCACAGTGTCGTAAAATTCTTAATGCTGCATTCCTATTGATATTGAAGCTTTGAAGACTAACTTCAAAGGAGGGTGAACAAGAGCAAAAAATAGATATAAAATAAACAAAGAAAAATTGACAAGCTTGGTTTTAGAAGTCCTTTTGTATGTCAGATCTAGGAATATTGACCCGTTACTTGAAGGGGCTTTATGGCAACTTCTTTATTAATGATACTTAGAAACACAAAGCATATGGTTGTGGGTAATAGTGTATTAAAGGGAGGGAAACACTGCTACACTGTACAGTAATGCTTGCAAAGGAAGAATGCATTTTATTGTAAAAATTAATATATAATTTTTAATCAATATATATAAACAAAAAAAAAAAATTGAAAACTCTGAAACCCAAGAGTTATTCACTGGATGTATTTTATGCCATTACTATTTGTGGGGTTTGTTATACATCTATAATGTCCTCGGGTTCTAAATAGCTGTGTTAAAATTTGATTACTGAAACAATATTTTCAAAATTATAAGCACACCAAATAATCTGCATGAGCACCCTGCCTACCCTAGGAAGGCAAATATTTTTGTTCTTAAACTTCTAAAGAATAAGAAAACTGCAGGATTCAACCTGAATGTTTACTAGTCCTTGATGCACCCTTTAAAATAAATATTTGAGGGATTGTCATTTTAAGGACAGATGAAAGAAAGGCCATATCAAAACTGTGAACCAGGGCCTGCAGTTATATCCAATACCCACACTAATGTGCTTTGTGGCCCTCGTCACTCATTTTAAGTGGTTTTCATGTTAGGTTGGTTTGGGGTTTTTCATATTTCTGCATTGTGCTTCTAAAACACTGTCTAGCTTTGCCATACTGTAGAGTGTGTCAGATTAAGCCAGCAGGCTCCTGATTCAAGCATTAAAATGCAGCATAAACCTTGTTACCTGTCCTTGCTTAAAGAACCTCGTAGTGACATCATTAAAAAGCATTTTGTATTAATTCATTTGTTAACTTCCATGAAGCCTTTGCTACTGCTGCTGAAGATTTAAAATGTGATTTTAGCTGAGTGATGGTATATTTATTTTAAATATTTTTTTAGTGGTAAAGTAGATGAGACATGACTTGTATGATTGAGATTGTTGCTGTTTTAAGGAGCAGCTGCAAGATTACTTCATGGCAGGGAAATTGTGGAAGTGGAAATGCTGTGTTCAGTGTTCACATGCACACAGTATTTCCCCCTTCTCTTCTGAAAAAACAACAAAGGAGCATCGGACTAATATTGTGGGACAGGATTAAGATTATGAGGTCCAGTTTTCAGGGAGCCACAGAAACAGGATCCCTTATATCACATTGTCTTAATACGAACTTTATAGAATAAATATTCTTCCCCCCATCTTTCTTTCTGTTTTTGTCTGACTGCATTTTCTGTCCTCATTAATTAGATTTCTTTTCTGACCTTCTGTTACTTTTCCCAGGTTTTTCTCCAGCCAGACCTGGGTTTTGCCCCCCTTTCTCTACTCTGACTCTTGTCCAGCTGATTCCCAATGCTGTCCTCTTTTGATCCCCAGCAGATGCATAATCCCTCCCCTCTCACATGTTTATCTCCCATGACTTCCACATCAAGATGCTTTCTTTGGTGCTTCATAGGCTTTTTGCCTCTCCTGTATTTGGTGAAATAATTTTCTTCTTTGTGCTGCTTATGTTGTTGGGGAGATAGCACTGATGAAAGAGAACTGCAACTTTGTCTCGCTCTTCCTGGAGTAGCCATTTCAGAGAGAGGGAGAAAGGATTTTTTTTTTTTACTATTATTGTTATTACTATTTATTTGTAGTAGATAAAGTTCTGGACAAGAGGAGTTGTTCTTTGTTGGTCGTTGGGATTAGTGCCTGTTTGTTGTGGATGGAGCCCGAGGCTGTTCTGAGTGGGTTTGGTGCACGTGAGGTCCCAGTCTGCGTGTGATGGGGGCAGCCTGAGGCACAACCCAGGGAAAGATGGGCAGCATCTTCAAAGGTGTTTTGCATCAGCAAACACCTCCTGATTGTATACAGACTGTGGGCTTCCAAAGCCTTTAGCAGGGCCATAGAAACAACCAAAGAAATACTTTGGACAACAGCTTCTATGTGAAAAAGGAACTCAACTGAAGTTCTCTTAACATATCTGACTTTGACCTGACAAATTTTATTACTAATTATTAAAATACAGCAAAGAGAAATTCTCCTTCAAATCCTCTGCATTGTGCTGTATAATCTTTGTGATGATTGCAAGTCTCTCTTTTCCCCTCACTGCCCCCTTCCCTCATGGGAAGTTTTTGGGGAAAATAACATCTTGCAGGGATTAGTATCAAAGATTGGTTACTTCTATCAGATGGTTTGGTAAGTAATCTGTAGCTATTGCTGTGATTTGCTGCTTGCCCATAGAGCTTCACACATGTATTTCATTTCCAAAGTTAAGCAAAGTTATTCCCTATAAAGAGGGTGAAAGTCTAGATGAAAGCCATCCCTTTTGTGAAAACCATATTCACTATCCCTCTTAGTGACTGGTACAACAAAGTAAATGTTAATGGTGCATGATACTGAAAATGAATCCTGTGACCTTGAGAAGTTGTAGCAGAAGATCAGGTTTTATTTGAATCTTTTTGCCATTGTTTGCATTACTGTATCTTCAGTTTTTAGTTGCAAACTCCAGTACAAGTAGCTGTGTGTATATTCTGTACTTGAGACACTCTAAAATAAAATTCCTAAGTCATTTAAAAAAGCCTGAACTGGCTTGTGTGTAAATTAATGCTTTTTATTCTTTCTAGAGCTCTGTTCATGAAAACATTAGTGTTTTTGCAGCAATGAAAACATTTCATTTTGTCTTATCATTCAAATCTCTTAGAAACTATAGAGGCTTTTTATTTTGAAAAGGAAAGTGAAAACATTCAATTTTCATGATGAAATGAAAGAGTCTTTCCTTGATTTTGAGTGTCAGTCTGAATTGACTCTTCTGTCAGGGCAGAAGCTAATTGCAAAAAACCCATGCTTTTCAAGTCTGTTACCATGCCTTCTCTTTATGGGTGTTTTTTGTGATGGGTTTAATATACGTGGTAAACAAGATTTCTTGAACAAGTTGTGTTGGAAACTGTATCAAAATGTTTTTTTCATTTTTTTCATCACTGACTACTAAAAAAATAAGTTAGCTTAGTTTGGCAGGGACAATACATGGTTATTTCTAAAGCTGAATAATGGAGAAAGGTATGACTAGGGATAATTACAGATACAGTTTATATATGCAGGAAGGAGATTATGTTCAAGGAAGAAAATGTGCATTATGGTGCAGTACACTTAAATTATGCTTATATGTATCTGCACCATAATTTCAGAGTGGTGTGGTCTTAAATAATCTCCTCTGAAGAATTTACATAAAACAAGAATTAACATCTCCAGCAAAAAATATTGTGAGTTGTATGGTTATTACAGAGAACTGTTCTGTTCTCACATTTGCATTCCAGATTTTAAATAGGAAGTTTATAGCTTTGTTAGGAGTTTCTTTAGTACCTAAAGGATTTCTCTTTTCCTTGTCCCAACTATAGGTTTTTGTGAACATTAGCAGTATCACATACTACACAGATACTTGGTTTATGAGCACACAGGTGGAATTCTGTAGTCCAAAAATGAAGATTTCTGGAGAACTCTTTACCTTGGTACTGAAGAGACACATTAGAACATTCCCAGAAATATGCACAGTTCCACCTTGTTGTTTTCACTGCAGTAATTCTTCCCAAACTTGAGGATTGAGAGGACTGATGCTTGGATTTATATGAAGTTGCTGTGGATGAGTACTTGGAAGAGAAATGCATTAGGAGGAAGAAGGAGTATAAATAGACAAACCACATTAGACTCAGGAAATCCCCTGAGCTGAAAATAGTTGGAAACTGGCTGAGTGCTTGGGGAGAAGTCGTGCATGATTGGATCGATCTTGCTCTTCCTTAAGCCACCACTCACATTTTGGGATACAGAATTTCAGGATAGACCTTGAGTGAGAAAAGGTACAGACATTCTTGTGCTCTTTCCATCCTCTGAGTGCCTTCATGGCCTCTTCTGCAGGGACCAGGAGCCCTTTGAGTGGTTGATGGCACCACTGCAGGGATGGGGTCTGCCTGCAGCCCGTGTGAGTGTCTCCGGAGCTCCTGGTTCTCCCCTTTGATGGGGAGCTTCTTGGTGGTGCTGAGTTGTTTCCCATTGGCAGTGGCAGTGTTGTTTCCATTTCGTTCCCCTCTGTGATGGGATTCCTGTGTTGAGAAGAACAGCTTAATATTGGGAAAGTTGTTTCAATGTTAGGAAAGAACCTAAAGAGGTATGTGGGTTTTCCTATTGTTTTGGTGGTTTGTGTGTGTGGTTGGTTGGTTGGGGTTTTTTGGTGAACTTCTTAAAAACAAATAAAGGAGTAGCTAGATGAAGAGAGAGAAGCTGGATGCCTTTTCAAGAGAGGTAGTAATTGCCCTGAGGAAGAAACTTCATTCTTTTAAACACTTGTCTCTATGGATGCCAGTGCAGAGGGGAATGAAGTTGTGAGTGTTATGCTTGCGCTTAAATCACCAAAATGAAAGAGGAAACATTTCCTGGTTTGTTGCTTCTTAAACTTTCATTTTCCAGTCCTTTTATCAATACTGTTTTATAGTGTTGGATTTAACATTTAGTATTAGTCTTGAGGAGGAAGAATGTGGAGGAGAGAATATTATGGTAACTCTTGTATTGATCGGTTGGAGTGTTTGTTACCAAGTTTTCTGTTGCTGTAATTCTCTCTTGGTGTACCCATGGAAAAGAAGTTGCATCTTCTCAGTTAGCAGCTTCTGATGTGCCAGTGTACAAGGTTTTATCCTGGGCTAAGCCCTTGGATTACTCTATCAAAGGAATCTTGGGTGGTTTAGCACTTTTAATATTGCTCATGCTTTTCTACAAGTAGCCCTTTAGTAGGTTCTGTAGGGTTGGTAAGGATGGCTTCCCCACTTCTGTTTTGTGAATATTGTGAGGGCTTCACAACCTTGCTGACCCTTGGGGCTATCAGTGGATCTCAGGAGGCTGTTCAGTGGCTTAAATGGTTTTCATAGGACCATGTCAAGTAACAGTTTTGAACTTGCCCCCCTCTGCAGCGCCTATGAATTGCTAAACTTCTGTCTCCTGCTTTGTTGATCACATATAACAGAAGAGAAGGTGTGTTTGCAGGCTACCATTTCCTTTATTTAAACCTTCAGTAAATGCAGAATTGTTTGTGTGGTTCAGAAAATGGTGCTTCATCATAATTCAGTACTGTGTTTGGGTTTTCTAAGAGATAGTTTGCAAGGCTTTCAAGGGAGAAATTTATTTAATAAGTTAAGCCTTTTTAAAGGGAGTTGAGTCCTGTTGCTGTTTCCTAAGGGCACTGGGCTAGTATGGAAACAGGAATCTTGCTCCAAGTGCTTTTCAGTGGTCTTGCTGCTTTGTGCTTAATGTTTCCTGTCTCAGAGTGCAGTTCTGTGTTTGCAGTTGCTTCAACTCTCTCTTACATGTGTTCCTGCAATCATCACCCAATGAAGTTGTTTCCCAGATTTTGCTATCCTCAGATTTTAAGTCCTGAATTGAATCTTGCACAGAAGTGTTAACTTTCAAATCAAATCATACTTGATTTTGATTGGGATCTTTTTGTTTTAAAGCTTTGATTGTAATTGTTTCAGAGAGTAGAAGAAATGCAGATGATACAGAAATTGGGTGTCTCTAAGGCTTCATTATCCTAACTTGCAATCTGAATTGAGAATTCCTTTCCCAAGGTGCTGTTTACCAGTAGCCAAACGTTCTGTGAACCTTGGAGATTTGCCTGCTTCCCCTTTCATAATTTCAAGCCGAGGTTCAAGGATGTTCAAATTCATTCATGATTAAACAAGAGGTTGAAGGAGGAATTCCTTATGTCCTGATACACTCAAATTCTCAAATGCACACCATAAAAAGATAAAATTAATGTATTTTTGATATTTAGGCATTTAGACACCTCAGAGAGGTTTGTCTTCTCTTTATTATGCTATGTTAAAAAAAAAAAAAAGTTGTACCTAAATCTCTGTCATCTTTGTTATTCCTCTCTGTGGTGGTTTTTGAATTGCTGAGTTAATTTGGTTAATAGATAGTAATTTTAACTTCAAAAAATGCAAACAAAACCAAATGAAACAATCAAAGGAAAAAAAAAGGAAGAAAAACCAACAAAAACACCCTCAAAAGTCAAATAAAACCACCCAGTTACTGAGACCTTTCTGGCAGAGGACTCACAAAAAATATATACAAAAGAGAAAAAAAAAATTAACTTTCTGTAGAAGAACATGGAGAAAAAAAGTATTTATTGAATCAGAGGGGTGCACTATTACATTTTTATAGAAGCAAGAAAAGTATCCAGCTGTTAAGAGAGCTATAAAAAAAAGATACAGGTTAGCCACAGCTCTTAAAGTGTTGATATATGGGAGTGTGATTTCGTCCTGTTTCTTCTAGAAGAGATGAAATATTTGTGGCAGGTCAAATCTAAGAGTTTTGGGAAAAACTTTACTGTAATTGCTGTGTTTAATTTTTTTGGGGTCAGAACAATGTACAAACAAAATCACAGAACTGACCAGATTTTCTTGTTTTGTCAAAAGTTGATCTATATTATATCCACAGATGCTGAAAGGTGATTATGTCAAATCCCACCTACTGGAAAGAATTAATCTTAATAATAATATTTCAATTTTTCAATTAAATATTCCTCACAGAAAACCTGGTTTTGCTGTAATTAGTGGGAAAATAAATAGGAACTTCCAATGCATGTGCTTAAAATGAAAGCATCAGAACCAACAGGAATGGCTAAGGAGATTAAGATTGAGCTGGCTCCTTTGTCATATTGTGTCCTTCAACATATTCTCATAATCCATTGCTCATTTTGGCAAGGAAGGGATGACAAGTACTGCAGACTAAAATTCAGCATTATCAGGTAAAAAGCAAAAAGCCTCCAGCAAGATGTAGTGTACCTATTTTTTGTATATTGTGGGAATTATTGTTAGTTTCAATATGAATAGCAGTTTATGGGATCTATATGAGCTGTAGTTACTTTGCAAAACAAATGTTGTTGACTGCAGTTGGGAGTAGGATGTGTGAGTTTTGCAAAGATTTATGAGCAACTAAGCCAAAGCATCCTGCTGCAAATTTGCTATGCATTCATTCTTCCTTGTCTAAATCATGTCTGAATTAATTTTGCTGCAAGCCAAAAAAAAGTTTTCATGTTAACTTCTGGTAGAAAGTGGAGTAGTTTTCATTTCAGTTAATTTATAATTAATCTTGACAGAAATGCAAGATGGATTGAACTGTGTCTCATGGTGTTGTCTTTGGAAGTGCAGCTTTATTTTAGACTGATCATTATAAGATCAGCTAAGATAAGATAGTGATTGCAGAATACATGATTAGAACTGTACCTTAACTTAACTGAGCCCTCTTTGAAGTATCAGTGTGCACTGGAATGCCAGCACTTCAAAGAATGCTCCAAAAAGTCGGGGCTGTGGTTAGCTACCAAGGGGTTAATAAAGATCAAAGAAGAGCCTACATAAACTCATACATAAACAGAACTGTTTTTAAACGGGAGGTTAATAGCACCATGATCTAGGACAGCAACACCTTAAAGGTGGGCTTGTCTTCCCTGACACAGTGCTTTATAATGCATAAAGGGAGACTGAAACATTTATAGTTGACATTTTTTTTGGATTGCTTTTTAAGTGAGGAATTCAAAGCTTGTCAGTGCAGAAAAGAGTCTCTGTGATATCTGAAATCGGCATTGTTCTTCTGGTTTTGTTTGCATGCTGGTTAGGTGGGAATGGGTTTTTGGTATGATTCCATGAAAATGCAGAAAACAGGAGTCCTGGGCAAGGAGTTGTAGCTGAGGCGCCTAATGGCTGAGATAAAGAGATAATCTGTTTACTGTATAGAAGCATGCTAACAGCATTTCTACTAGTTTTTAAAATGGAAAATTTAGGAATTGCAGATCTGTGCTGTTTGTACTGTCGTGTTTATATGGGGAAATGCAAACATATGTTTAGATTTATGTGTTTATATATCTTTATATATGAAATGTATGTTAAGACAGGTTTCCCTTGCTGATGTTCTGTTCTTCTCTACACTGGAAGCACCCGAGGTTTAAACTGTACAAAGGTGCCCTACAACTGTGCAGAGTCCTTGGAGTTCTGTGCTGAGTCCATGCACATGTTGTGCCTGAAGTTCATAGCCTGCTTTTCACACCTCTCGTCAAGAAATGCTTTTCACATCTCTTTCTTCTGAAAGATTCAAAAAAGAATGACTCTATTCTCTCTTCAGCAAACCCAGAAAACCCCCCTCCACACACACCTTTTGATAAAATTGAAGTACAAAGAAAGGCAAAGGTTCCTTTAGGAAAAAAAAAATCCTTCACAGACAAAGCCAGATGTTTTCTTGGAGGAGGGTTAGAAGTAAATAGACTTAATGGATTACATTAGTGTTTCTCATAATTGATATTTTGCCAATGAAGTTGTACTCAGTGGCCTTGGCCCTTTGTTATGACCAGTTCCTGTTACTGCAGTAGTAACTGTGGCAGAGATTAAAGAGCCTGCCTGCACATGAAGTTTTTTTCTTAAGGATTCCCAATTTTTTCCTTTTGTGGAAATCTGTATCCTGAAACTATGGAATACGAATGTCTGTGTTTGGGGCAAATGAAGATAACATGAAAAGGCAGAGACTCTGTTACTATTAGAGTATGATTACATGATATGTCTTTTTGATATTCTTCCTCATCCTTTCCTTCCTTTCTCTCACCTGCACATCTCTTTCCCTTATTTTTAGTCACATAGTTGCTGGTGAGGCTGCAGGGTAAACAGGTCACTGATATAAAACAGAATAAAAACAATGAAGTCTAATAATCCCAGCTGGTTACTGTGATTTTGTTTAGAATAGCCACACAAATGCTTGTGTGAATGCAGCTGAGAGAGGGGAGAGAGCTGAATGCAATAGGTTGTGCCATTGTAGAAAGTGTAGGTAATGTAGGCAGCACTTCCACAGATCTCAATGCACTTATCAGGATTTAATTAATCTTTAATGTCCTGAAGTAGATACATTACCAGTGAAGTGCTGTGAAATACACACAGAATGGTGCTGGGTGAGTAATATTTGAGCTGCAACTTTGACTTAATACGAATCAAACCTTTTCCTGTTTGCTTTGGTAGTACGGGCAAGGTGGGAATCGGATCAGGAACCTGATTTACAGAAAAAGTAATTTTCCCTACTGCATCAGTACTCTGATTTGCTGTGTGGCAAACAGTTGTGTATGGGATCTCTGCATGGAATGTGAAACTTGGTAGTGCTGCTGAGAACTTACCTGTTAACATAATCAGCATTTGCTTTGCGATCATCAAGATCAATATTTTATATTCCAAAGTGTGATATATATTTTTTGATTATGTTACAGGTCAGTAATGTATCTAAATGTGTACAAAACATTTTTTAGATAAATATTTATTGACATGTGGCTCATTGTGCAGTCTGGTGTAACTTGGTTTTTTAGATCAAAAATAAAAAATTTTTCATGGTTTGTGAAAGCTCTTTAGAAGAGTATTGAATTGCTTCAGAAAATGTTTCACTTGTTTTCTGAAATTAGCTTTTATTGAGTCAGTTAGTGGAATATACCTTGCATTTTACTGTTACATAAAAATATGAGAGATTTTAGTTAATATTCTGGACATCCAGCTGAATGCCATGGAAATGCAATGGATTGCAATTTGCAAGATGAGGCAGCCTTCTACATTACAAGATGCCCTGCAGTCTGCTGGAGGAACTCCACCAAAGGTTTTGCAGTATTTTCCAGAACTTCAGCACTTCTATCTTCAGATTGACACTCAAATCAATGCTGAGAGATGAACAGATTGAGGGCAGCCCTGCCCAGAAGGACTTGGAGGTGCTGTTGGATAAGAGGCTGAACGTGACCTGTCAATGTGCACTCACAGCCCGGAGAGCCAAACATGTCCTGGGCTGCATCCTAAGCACCGTGGGCAGCCAGGGAGGGAGGGGATTCTGCCCCTCTGCTCTGCTCTGGTGAGAGCCCACCTTCAGGGCTGCATCAGCTCTGGGGTCCTCAACGTGGACCTGGTTGGAGTGACTTCAGAGTGCCAAGATGGTCAGAGGGCTGGAGCACCTCTCCTATGAGGAAAGGCTGAGAGAGTGGGGGCTGTTCAGCCTGGAGAAGAGAAGGCTCCAGGGAGACCTCACAGCACATTCCTGTACCTAAAGAGACTGCAAGAAAGATGAAGGGGGGCTTTCTACAGGAACATGGAGTGACAGGACGATGGTAGATAGCTTCACATTTAGAGGGCAGGTAGAGATTAGATAATGACAGGAAATTCTTCACTGTGAGGATGGTGAGGTACTGGCACAGGTTGCCCAGAGAATTTGTGGATGCCCCATCCCAAGAAGTGGTTGAAGCCAGGTTGGATGAGGCCTGAGCAACCTGATTTAGTGGAAGGTGTCCCTCCTCACAGCAGGGAGTTTGGAACTGGACGATCCTTAAGGTCCCTTCCAACCCAAACAGTTCTGTGATTCAAATGCAAATGCTTATTGTTGGGTTATTGTAAGTTTGATTTCGTTTTTTGGCTTTTTTGAGAAAAATGTTTGTGTCTATTGCAGAAGATACCTGGTTTAAGTTCTTGAAACATTTTACATGGAAGCAAAAGTTACCTGGTTGTAGACCAAGAAGTGTTCCTGAACAGTGTTAAAATAATCTGCTTTATTTTTCCTTAAAAGTTGGGGACCACTATCTGTATTCTTGGATTGCTTTTTTGTGTAATTTAGAAGGAGCACCTGATACTCTGCATTTGATAAGCCGTTGCAACCAAAGTGTGTAATAAATTATAACCAGAAGATGGAGTAGACATGTAGTTGGTGATGGAGAAATTGTGGAGCTGCCTTCTTTTAGATTTCTTTCAGATCTGTTGCTCCTGATGCATGAGTGGCGTTGCCACTCTGTTTTTGGCTGTCTATGGAACTAATTTAGTCTAAGTCTCTGTGTTTGAGCATCTGCACCTTAGGAATTGTCATCACTGATTGATTGCCTTGCTGATGGTCTTAGTGAAGAGACCAAGGATTGATTAGGTTTGGAGATTGACTCATCTGCCCAACTCTACAGTTAGAGTTCTGACAAGGAGTGTGTAATCTCAGAATTTATCTTGGTATCTTCACACAAGCTTCTCTGTTTTTGAGTTTATTGTGATTGCCTTTTGTGGAAGTGGATTTTCTTGCCTTTACGTTTAAAAACCTTCTAAGATGGAAGAGGTCTTTTAGAGCTCTAGCTCTCCTGTCTCTGAAGATTTCTGTAACACTGTGCTCTCTTTCCCTCTCTCTCTCTCTTTCCCTCTCTCTCTCTCTTTCCCTCTCTCTCTCTCTTTCCCTCTCTCTCTTTCCCTCTCTCTCTTTCCCTCTCTCTCTTTCCCTCTCTCTCTTTCCCTCTCTCTCTTTCCCTCTCTCTCTTTCCCTCTCTCTCTTTCTCTCTCTTTTCTGTTCTGTATTTATTTGCTACTTCACTCCTCTAAGGATCTGAATGGAGGCTTCTGTGGTGTGCTGAAATCCATTCTCACTTAACTGATAGCTTGAGTACAGCCCTAAGACTTCTCAAAATATTGCTTTTGTAGGTTTCCATTTTATTTTGTCTTCCCTACCTCATGCAGTCCCTTTACAGCCCACACTGGTGTGTTGGCTGTTGCTTTTCTAGGATAGCAGAGTATCTTGAAATACACAGTGGGGTAAGACATTACAAGAAGTAATTCTTCAGCAATTGCATTATCCTCTCATTGTTGTCTTATGTGTGGCTTATATTCAATTTAAATCTGTAAGGGTATGAGGACTAATAGGTAGTTTCCATGCCTAAAATACCTTTGCTATGACACCATAATAAAACTACTACAGCAGTTGGTATGTTTTGTCTCCAATTGTCCTGATTTTTGAAACTGGTAGGAAATACAGATTTCTTGCTCTGATAGTGGAGATAAATGAGCATTTAGACTTTTCCTTATTGCCCACAGTGAAATGTCTTATTTTTTCATGACACAAAATCCTGCGGGAACAGGTTATTTTGGTCATTTTAAATTTGATCTCATCTCTGTACAATTTTAACAATGGAGTTAGGTGCATGGGAATGAGAGGAAGGTTTTCTCTCAATTCTGAGTACATAGCCTGGTAATTTGGGAAACTGTTGGAAAAATAAAGAAGTATAATGGTTATGCTATTTGAATAAAACACTTTATATAAAAGCTTTGTTTCGATTCAGTCTATATTGTTACTAAGGAACCACTAATTACTGTGTATCATATTAGAGGGGGCCCTGACAAATCCATGCAAATCATATGATTTATAATTCATAAATCCCTGATCCCCTGAGTGATGTTGCTCTTGCATTTAGACTAATTGAGTAGTTACGTTCATCGAACCAGTCCATATAGCACCTCTAGTCCATATGGCCGCCTTTCCTGCAGGGCAAGGAGCTCCTATTGTCAAATGTCCCCTGTAGTTTCCCTAAAATCTGCCTCCTTGGCCCTTTGCTTCACAGTCCTTCAGTCTGCCAGTCATTCTGCCCCAATCAGAGCAATATTTCTGTCTCTGCCTGGTTGCAGAGGTACAAAGCAAGGTACAGCATTGCCTTTTGGGGATGGGACTGCAGTGGTTAATTGCTTTTACTGGTAAGGCAGTGTGCTGGACTAGCTGTGTGGTGCACTGGTTTATATTGGTTCTAGTATCAACTGCTTTTTCTTGGTTCAAAAATTGCATTTTTTTCCCAGTAGCTGCTCTCAAAATTGTCTCACTTGTAACAATTAGTCAACACAGGTGTTTATTTTTGGCTTTGTAGGTTTTTGTTGGATGGTTTTCTATGTGTGAAGAGTGGATAATTTTTTTCGCCCTCATAATGCAGTGGTTGCCAATACTTACAAACACTGAAATACACAGTCTAATAGTGATTATGCAGTTGTGTGTGAATAATCAGTGCACCACTGAAGGACATAGAATCCTATGCAAATTTTGCATGCAGAACTGAAAATAAAAGCGAGGGACTAAAGATATATTATGTTTCAGGATAATATTTCATGCCTGATCATTGTTACCTATTTTCCTAATAATTTTAGCATAGTTTTGTAATGTGCTATAATTGTAATTGTTATCCAGAAGAATGGCATCACTTAATTCTATCAAAACTGTGGCGAGGTAGATGAATGACAAATTAATAATTTACCATCTTTGCATAATACTGTAGCACAGCACACCAGAAGGATTGATGGCAGAAGAGGTTAACAAATTTTAGCGGCTTCCATTAGCTTTTCATTGTCATATGTTTGTGGTGCCGACTGAAATAAGCTTTGTAGGAGATCCCAGTGCAGGGAACTAATTACTCGTGCCGATTGCCACCCTGATGAATAGACCCTCATTGTATCATTCCCCTGAAGATGAGGAGCAGGCTGTGATTCACGACTGCATCCTGGCTGATATTTGATAATAATTTTAACAGATAAATGTAGGAAGGCAGAATGATGAAGTGCCTATCCATGCTCTACGACTATCAAAGGCATGCACATAGCCAGCTGTGTTCTGCTTTTTTTCTGTAATCACTAATGGAGAATTTTAAGTTATTAATCGACCTTTGAATAAACCCATATCTTCCTGTATATTGTAGTTTTTCTTTGGTTAATTATTCCAAAATCATTGGGTCTTATAATCAGAGCCGCCCAATTTTAGCATGACTGTAATACAGACAAGTGTGAGAATAAGATACTGGGGAATTTTATTCCAATACTTCAGTTCCTTTCCTGAAATTAAGCAATTAGGAAGATGAAGACTAGCACTGCCTTTTCTTTGGTGTTCGAAATAGACATAGAATTTTAATGAAGACTGCAAAGACAACCTCCATTTTGATAAAATTATTTTCACTCAGAATTTTTAATATCTACAAATCATGTTTGAGAGTAGTGTTACACAAATCATTCTGGCTTTTGTTACTGCATTTGTTTGAAATCTTGATTTACCTTAAATAAAACTAATTTCTGCCTTTAAACCTCGGAACTATGAACATAGATACAAGTGTTTTTAACATTGTGATCTGTAAATTAGTTGTGCCTATTCATTTGTCAGTGTTGACAGATATACTTTCTATTAGCTCCTGGATCAGAAATGGAATATATATATATATGCATTTTCATCTGTGGTTTTAAAATTGGCTCTGTAAACAAAGTCCATGTTTTTAGTCTGAACGTACACATTTTCAGGGTATCATGGCTAATCTATGCCTCAGGTATTTTCTGTTTGCTTGTTTGCCATACCTGAAATTGGCATTTTCTGTACATTCTCTGGGCTAAAATAGTGTTTTACAGTGGCATTAATTCATGATCATCTAAACAGATAGTAACTGGCACTTATATATGACTGTATTAAAAAGATCTATGTATATTTGGAGCATAAAATGGAAAATAATGAATTTGATATAACCTTTTCTATATGTAATTTTTTAAAGTATGCTTTCTATGTAGCAACTATTACACATCATAACATGTAGTTTTTAATTAAATGTAAAAACACAACTACATAAACCAGAAATGCAATCTGATTTGCTCGAAAATAGATTGCTGTTTCACTCTCCTGGAATGGTTTATTTAAAAACAGTAAATGGAAAAGAAATGCATTTTCTCGTGTTGTTCTAAGCCTCAGGGGCTAAATGTAATGAATATTTTAAGAGATTATTTTAATTAAATTCCTGCACATCTAAACAGAGTAATATTTTATTATCACATACATAACCATGTAACTGAGGTATTCATTAAAGTTAACACTTTCTGGACCAAGAATTCATGGCATGATTTACTGACCTTGTGCAAAAAGGCACAAATTAGGAAGAAAAATGAAGGGGGACAGACTTTGATTAATATAGGTAATGCTATACCATATTTATAATAGCCTTTTCCCTATTCTGGTTTATAAATGCAGTCACTGAGAAAGGTGCCCTGCTGAGGCTGAAATGAGGCTGAAATCGGAGCACATGCCACTAGAGTGTGGGGAAACTGATCACACTGTCAGCAATTCATTTCAAAATGATGTATTTAGTGCTCATTTCACCTTCCAAGAAAAAAGGGAAAGGAGTTCCTTAGACTGGAAGGTGATATTGTTATTTTCAAGGACATACCTAAGTAAAAGATTGCAGAAAGGGGGGGAGGTTAGGGAAAAAAAGGCGAAAGCAGCGCAAACAAGGAGAGCTTTATGCAGAAATTCAGCGCTACCATGCTGGTTGATAATTGCTAACATATGTGGCTCCTCTGTTTCATTGTAGTCGTCCTCGTGAGTTCTGGCGCCTCGACTACTGGGAAGATGACTTGCGGCGCCGGCGACGATTTGTGCGCAACCCCCTCGGATCGACACATCCTGAAGCAACGCTCAGGGCAGCCGGAGAGCATGGTCAGTGCAAAATCTGCCTCCTGCCACCAGCAGCAGGTTACAGTGCGTGGTGGGAGAGGCTGGACCTTCCTCCTTGTAGGATGCTAGCAAATGGTCCCAAAGCACAGGCTTTTGGCACCGCGGTTCGGGCAGTGTGTTTTCCATACAGGAGTAACCTGGCTGTTCCTTCACACCGCCTTCACTGGTGTTTGCTGAGCCCCTTCTTCCCATCTCAGCTGGCCTGGGTGCTTCATACCTTGCATACAGCAATTACAGTCCTCACTAGGCAGAAGCAAAGTGGATGCAATTTTACCATTAATCCCTGGACAGACTTCTGTGTAAATTACCTGCTTGTAGTTTAGTAACTTCAGAAGAATTTTTCTTGTTCAAAATCCACACCAGTTGTTTCAGTTAGCACATATCTGCTTATTGTTACAGATATGTTAAAAGAGAAATAACACTTCTACAAGCTAAACTGTACCTTTGCTTAAGTCCTCAAGCTTTTCTGCAAGAATTTAATATGGAATAAAGAGTAACAAATGCTGACGTGCAAAGTATTGCTCAAGCAGCAAAATGGTAATAATTGTTTCTACCTGGTGATTTAAAAAAAAGGAGATTACTTTTTTTTTACAGTTGTTATTCCTCATTTCGTAACCTGGGATCAGTCTGATGTAAGATGCTATGTCCATTCTAGAGGGGAATGTATTTACCAAACTAATAGAATAGTCAGTTTGAGAATTCTATAATAAATCAAAATATAACAAGCAAACAAAACCACAATCAAAGCCAGTGAGCTTTGGGGTTTTGTACAAAATTTTATGTCTTTGCTATCTAATGAGGGTGCACTGATAAGGGAGAAAAGTCTTGTACTTAAAAATAATTTGCTCATAATTAAAGCTGAGTATCCTTCACCTTGAAGGCACAAGTCATGGAGCAAATAACCTAAATTTAGGGGTTTTTTTCTTTGTTAGCGTATGAATTACTGAATACGTAGATGCATACATATGCCCACACAAATTGTGTGGGGGATGCAGTTTATGCTAATTTTAGATTGTTAAGAGTGTTGTATGAATGTAGAAGAACATCACTGTCATAAAGTTGGTTTCCATCAGGCATCTTAACCTCTTGCACTCAGCCTTAAAGAGCCATTTCTGGGAGAAAATGTCCACAATATGTCAGCTGATATGATGCCAAATGTGACATCAGTCCTCTGAAATAAATGACCGTACAGAGAATAGTCAATAAAGTGATCTGAAAGCAATGTTTGTAGAGCCCTACATCTTTGACTATAGATAGAAGAACAAGATGTAGGATTAATTAACTCACTTTTTGCTTTGGAGATTGTTGTTCTTAGTAAGATGTGTTGTTCCTATACCATAGACTGTAGGGCATTAGGGTTTTATCTGTTTAAAACTCCATAGATGAACAACAACTTCCCCCCCTTTTAATATTATGTGTACTTTGAGTTAAATAGATCTTGTCAAAATTTGATGTATTCCTGTTTTATTTTCATATTTAATCTTTATGCTGTTCATCAAAATTTTAAAAAAATCTTTATTTTTACTGAAAAATATTTAGAGCAACCATTTAAATTTGTGTAACTAATTCTTCCACAAGTAAAGACACAGTAATGCAATTATTCATATTTCATACTAATGTGATATTTTCACTAATCCATACTATATTTCAAGGACTGTGGTATATAATCAGTTGGTAATTGACAGGACAAGAATTTTTGTCATACAAAGGAAGAATGAATAAAGTAGCCCTATTTCAGAACTATCTAATAAGCATAGCTGATAACTAACTCTGGTGATTTAAATAGACACAATTGTTTTCTATGTACCATTCTATTCAGATTTTGCCATCCTTAACAGTCTTCTATTTTGTTTAATTTCCTGATGTTGTTTTATTCTGAATTTTCATACTGCCTTTGTTATCTGTAGTCCTTCTGTTTTTTTATCTATCCAGTGAATATTTTAGTTTACTTTACCCTAAGTCGTCATTTAATGTGATTTCTGAAATTATGGATAGTTGTTATCTGCCTGAGTGTGTGTACACATACAGCTGTCTTTTTTCAAGGACTTCCACTGGCACAGTGTAAAATCTATGACTGAAGTACAAATTCAAGTTCAGCTGGAAACTATGTACAATGTATAGGAGGGCAAAGGTAGTTGGGATTTTTACCGTTTCATTTTGAATTTGGCTTTCTTGATGTGTTGTTTTTAGTTTGTTTGGGTATTTTTTTCTTGAGTTTTAGAAGGTACAGTTAATTTTCTTTCTGATTTATGTTTATAAACTTCTAATATTAACCAATTTCATATCAGAAATTCCAATTGTTCTCAGATTTTTTGGAACCTGGCTTTCATGATGTAGATGTCCCTAGTATTTGCAGAGTATTTGCTCCAGTATGTTATGATTTCATATCAATAATTTTTCATTAATGATTCAATTTCAATTAATTTTACATGTCTCTGAAGCAAAAGTATTTTTAGATAATGTATAAAAGGTTCCCTACTGCCTATTTAAGTTTTTTTCAAAATATCACAGACCAAAACCTGAAATTGGACATAAGGGATTTTGCTAAAAGGGAGGCGGGGGAAAATAATGCATAAATAATGGAGCAGTACAAGCAGTAACCATGCTTGATAACATGGATTTTAGCTCACTTTCATTAGAAGATACACATTATCAACTGCTTGGTGTCTTACAAATAACAACTATAAGTGTTCTCCACCCCAGAGAACTTACAGTGTAGGAATCATCACAATTTGCAACTGTGAAACCGATTCAGAAACAATTGGAAGCCTAGATATTGTTCAGTAGAACCTGGAGAGGACAACAACAATCAGCTCTGTTGCAGCCTAGTTATGTGTCTTAGGAGCAAGAACCAATCTTTTCCAAGGATTGATTTGATTTGAAGGAGAACCTCTGGTGCAGAGGTGGCAGAATAAATACCTGAAGACTAATGTTCTCTGTTCAGACAATCAATACCAGCCCCATGACTATACTTCTGGCTACCTTCTAGTTAAAAACAAATTTTTTAATTCTGACAATTTAATTGCCATTCCCAAGTTCACATTAACTTGCTTGGGAAAAAAAGGCTTTAGGTAATTTTTCAAAGGGAAAAGGGGAAAAAAAAAAAGGATCCTTCCAAACTGGCTATTTATAAAAGTCAGTCTAATGGTGTATTGTGGGGAAAGGAAAGAAAGGTGAAGGTGCTGTAGTAATAAGTTTGGGATGGAAGGAGTTAACTCTTCACTATTCTTCCTGTCACCTTACTATATAGAAATGGAACCAAAATTATATAAATGTGGAGGAAAAAAAAAGAATAAACCTGTTGCTATTTTGAAATTTATCCCAAAATACAGTATTTGTGAGGGAATTTTTAGCAGCTAGAAAACACTTTATCAAACCTTTTAACAAGTGATTTATTTGGGTTTTTAATTGATGTTTGTTAAAAATTTGGGGATGGGGGATTAAAACAGTCTGTAGCATTTCCATTGAGACAATAGGTGGAGTTCAGGGCTTTGTGGCTGCAAGGGACCAGCAGGAGATGATCTCCAGTATTGAACTCGATTGGTTAGTTTGCTTTGCCTCAGCTAGAAAGATAATATTTGAACAACTTGGTTTGAAAATGATTGTTTTTTTCCACTGTTATGTTTTTAAAGAAGCAGAGAGAGTAGAGGGAAGCTTCTGGGAGCCATTTATGAAAAAAAAAAGATACATACTAAGGGGGTTTTTTAATGCACCTTTTCCTTCAGTTGCTTTTCCTGGTATAATTACCAGTTACAAAAAAAAAAAAAAAAAAAAAAAAAAGAAATTGTGTGCTAGCAGACTGTTGTGTTCAGAGCAATACATAGGCCATGCCTGGAGATCTTGATCTTGAAAAGGTGTGTGGGAGTTTGTGCTCAGAGCTGCAGGGTGGGACCCAGCCAGAGGTCTGGTCACACCAGCATGGGCAGGCCTGGCAGAATGGTTAGAGAAAGCAGAGCAGGGTTTGTGACCTGAAATATGAAATCCAGTGTAATATGACTCTGTGCTTATGTGGGATTGGAGTTTGTCACGTGATGTCATGCTCCATCATACATCTCTCTAACCAGTAAATATATAAAGAGAGCTAGACCGTGGCCTACCTACACCAGTGCATTTATCTACAGAAGAGTAGGTGAATCCATGTGGAATATATTCTCTTCTGTGCAGGTACCCATGTAAGCATGAGAGTGCTGATTGCAGATGTAGTGCTTTATGCACACCAGTACAGAAAAGGCAGATTTGCTTTATTTACATTTGTACAGAAAATGCAGATTCTGGTTCAGAGTGTGAGGTCTCACTGCCTTCCACTAGCATTGCCTTTCACTAGCTGGTGTCTGCAGGTGTGTGGAGAGGCATCTTCCTCTGCCTGTGTTTAACTTTAACACACATTTCATGCATGCCAGGAAATATTGGTAACTAACATCATACGCAAAGAGTTGACAAAAGTTTGCACAAATGGACAGAAATAATTCAGGGTCTGAAGTCTCCTATTGAAAAAGGCACATACATAAGATGTATGCTTTTGAATCAGCAGAATATCAGTAGCTGGGGAAAGAATTAAAATCTGAGAAGTGAAAAAGATAGGGCAATATTTCTGTTATCCAGTCATCTTTGCTTTGGAAGCTGCTATACTGATTTTATTTTTTTCTTAAAGACTGAAGGACATAGTAACCTTTTAAACAAGTTGTACTAAGTATAAAAGTATTAACCTTTGATCTTGGCTCTGAATTCGATCTTAAATAAGAATAGGTAGAGAGCTAATTTGAAATCAGCATTTTCAGTATAACACAGATTCTAGTAGAGGAAGCAAAAAGTGACGTGTATGTACAGTGCAGATGAAGTTTTTGAAACAACAAATATAGTTTGCCTGCATTAAAAGAAAAAAAATAGACCAAAAGGGAAAAGAAAGAAAATAATTTATTATCTTGGACTTCATCTTGAGGTAGTTTTGTTCTATTTTACTTTTTTTGATCTTTGAGAGAGTGCTGGTAGGGCAGTGACTAAGCGTGCATGTGGTGTGTGTTAGTACACTGATGGTAATTTTACTGCTGCTAACTGAAAATCCTCAAGGGGGAGTTAATTACAGGAAAACCTTCCTAAATATCAGCTGCATATTTTCCATGACAAGAAGGTTTTTCAGCTCACATTGAACAGCTCCAGAATCTGAGTTATCATTATTTACATGAGCATATTTTGCAAGAAAGTAAAATTTGTGTTTGTACAATGCAGTTAAAGATTTGCAGTAATTTTTTAAGGCTTTCTTACAAGCGACAGCTATTGCTAGGGCAAAAGGAGCATGTATAAATTGCATTTTGTTTTGTGTTGCAAGTTAAATCTCCTTTTATTTCTGTTTTTGGTTGGTTGGTTTGAAGTGGAAGTTTGTTTGCTTTTTGTTGTGGTGGTTGTTTGGGTTTTTTTTGTAAGGTCAAGGCCTAAACCAAAACCAGTATTTGGTCATTTGGTGGTTGTTGTTGTTATGACAGGGTTTTTATAGTTTAGGTTTTGGTCTTTTTCTTTTCTTCTTTTTTTTTTTTTTTTTCTTTCTGGTGAGTGGACTTCATTTTTACTTTTTCACTGAACTGAAAAGTTTTCATTATTTGCAATTCACATACATATATTTACTTACACAATTTAAACTTTATGTATTGCCACAGGGGAGTCGCTGCCTTCTGTAAATGTTTGCAGATTAGCATATTTTTAGAGGGAGCCCGTGGAACTTCAAATCAAGTGTGGCAGCAGTCAGAGCGAGCGGTCACCAGCGTGTTGAAGTTAGTTGGTCCTGATGTGTTTGGTGAATGTTTTTCAAACACGGCTGTGCCATGGGTATTCTCAGTGTACCTTTTAAGAAACAATATTTTAATTTTCAACTTAAAAAAAATCCAAGCAAACAAAAAACCCGGACACATGCACTGCTGTGTTTTGGCATTACTACAGCAAAATTTAGGTGTAGAAGGAGTAATTACATCTTTCTTTTCCTTTTTAATACACTTTTTTTTTTACTCCCCTTTTAATTTTTTCCTTTTTCTGTTGCTGCTTTGAGCAAGTGATTTAAATAAAGCAGATTTCTTGGCGGCAGTGTCGGGGGCGATGGGAGCGCTCCCGGGGCCGTGCGGGGCGGGAATGTCGCTGCCCGGGCACGGCGGGGACACATTCACCGGCCCGGTGACCGAGTGCGGGGCGGAACGTGGCTCCAAGCATGCCTGGCCCGAAAATCCCGGCGTGAGCCCGGCAGTGCCCCGCGGGAGGATGGCCGTGCCCCTTGGAAGCAGGTGCAGGCTGTTCCCCGCCTCCAGCCGCCCTCCCGGGGCAGATTCGCCCCTCACGCCTGGCACGGAGGGGTGGCGGCTTTTCGGCCTCACGGACTCGGCCTGCGGCGGACGGGAGCGGGAGCGGTGTGGGACGGCAGCTCCAGCGCCCCTCCCTCCGCCTTGTCCCCGCTGCTCCCGGGTTTTCCCGGCGGGAGCAGCCCCGGGGCCGGGGGCTGAGGGCCGGGGCCGCCGGTGGCGCTGCCCCGGGCGAGTCCCGCCGCTCCCGGCCCCGGCCCGCGCCTCCCGTTCCAGGGCGTGCTCGGGGGTGTCCCGGCGGGGTCCCGTGTCCTTTGGGGGTCAGGGGGACACTTCGGGCAGCCGGGACCCTCCTCCAGCTCCACTTCCCAAGGAAGGCTGCAGGGCAGGGGAGTCTGCTGTATCCTTTTCCCCTCTGTCATAAACATTTGGAATAGAGTTGAACGCTGCAGAGAGCACTGGATAATTTTGAGCAGGCTTAATAGGATTAAAGCTAGATGTGTCCTAACATTAGAGGATTAAGACAGGTACTTCCCACAGCTAGTCCTAGGCGGTGTTCTTCCTGAACTTACGTTTAAAAAATAAAATTACACTCCTATGTCACTGAGAGCTGACAGCACTGTGTCTCATTTCAGCTCCCGATGAGGATATACTTGTCAAAGGAAAGCAGTCCATCAAGAGTCAAGTTTTAGGAAACCAGAACTCAGAAAGTGAGATTCTCTTGGAAGGTGATGATGATATCATGTCATTCATGGAGGAAAGAGAAGTGGAGAACTTGACAGGTAACGTCACCTTTCTCGTTTTCTCCTCAGCTTCTTCACTGTTGAAGTTCTGATCTCCCCATCTCTGCAGTGAATCATGGTTTGGGATGCACACTGATAATTAATACACTTCCCATAACTGGGTCATTAAGATAATTTTCTGTTCACCTCAGATGCTGAAGGTTTATTTGAGGTTTATTTGTGTGTTTTCTTTCTCTGCCTTTTTGTTTCTGCAGTAGATACCTATTCTAGAAAACCTTCCTTACAGAAAATAGCTCTATCTTGAAAAGGGCTTATTTTGTTTTCTTGACCTCATTCCACTCAAATCATCAGACTTAGTGGGACAATTAGGCAAGCTGTCTTGTAATTTAAGGCTTTGGAGACCTTTAATTTTTTTGCTAGATCTATGAAATTGTACTGGTTATTTACTTGCATGGAAAGGATTTGTACACTTGCTGCATTTAACTCATTTAAACCCCTTGACGTTCCCCCACTGAAGTTCTTTTTCCACAGACCATGGCCTCATTAGATTTCCTTTTTTTTTTTTTCCTGAAGAAGAAATAGTACTTCAAATCATTCAACTTAATTAATTTTACATAATCACATGCAACCTTTGCTGATGTTGCAATCTCAGTGGAGTAGGTCCACTTCTGTACAGTTCAAAATGTAAAACCAAAGTAACCAGTGGTTCAGAGACTGTGAGTTATATGAAGTGTCTCAATTGCTATTTGAGGAACATGGATTTTACAGGGAAAATGCGAACTTCTCTGTGTTCTTTTGCTTCTCTTCTGGTATTCCATTGTACACTTAATTTAGAGAAATATGCCATTTATTGGATAATTCTGGTTCCCTGAGAAACTGGTAATACACTCTTACATTGATATGGATTGTGTATATGATAATTCACTGAAAATGCTGGAAGTGATTATTTATTGGCATTTTGCTTATCCCTGAACTTCATTCCACTCTTTTTAAATTTTTTTTTTAAGGCAAAAAAGCAAAGTTAAACATGCAACATAAGGAAAAAGAAAACCTGCATAGGAAGAGTAAAGTAAAATAGAGTCATGGAAGAATGATGCAAAGGCGTTTTGCTATATGAATCTTTTATTTTTCCCTTTCTACCATGAGCTTCCTTCTCAACAGCCTTTTCCATGTTTCTTTCTATTATTCATTCATTGGTTTGAGTAATGCATTCATACTGTAATAGAGGTGAAAGGGGAGTTTAATTATATAATCTTGACAATGGCAATAGGATTAAGAAGTAATCCTTACTAATAAAGTGGTGTGGGTTAGAAATGAAGTGGAAATTGTCAGGGGTCTTCTGCAGGACCTGGATTGCCCCAGCTTCTGCATCTGTCTGCTTGCCCTGTAATTGAATGTCTGCGAGTGATTGAAAAAATGTTATTTCTCCTCTGGATTACATGCTAATGTACAGGGGGCAAGGGGAGACAGCAAAAGAACACATAGCTTCTTATTTCGTCCATTTGTGGGGGTGAGCTTTGGGAAATCATGGCAGCTCCGCAGCTATCTCATGCCCATCTGCAGACACAATGCATTTGTACGTTGGGAATAGAGGGCAAAGCTGCTCTGATCTCAGCAGAGCATCTCTTCTTTTGTCCTAGTGGCACACATTGAGATTGATGCGAGATTAAGGACCATCACCCTTCTAACAATCGATGGAAATGACAATTCATCTGAATTTTTTGTCACTTATTCTCACGTTGATTACCTGAACGTGTGTACCTCATTTATAGATGCTTTATTAAAACAAAATTGTCTATGTCACTTTAGTATCTTCCTCTGTTTTACAAAAGTCAAATAATACTGCAGCCATGTAACTTCATTTCCTTGCCTCTCAATCAGCTGGATGACAAACATAACCTGTTTTCATTCTGTATGTGTTAGTTTATATAATGCTGAACCTATTGTTTTCAGTAGTAGTCTGATTTGTCCCTGTGATAAGGCCTGTGGAGATGTGATTATTCCAATAAAAATTCATTCAGTTGGAAACCAACCCTCCAGCTGTTTACTCCCACAGTCCCCGAGCTACACTAACACTGTATGGAATCCTTGAACAATATTTAATGTGGAATCAAAAGCATCTTTAAAACATTTTAGTTTAGGCTTTATAACATTGTGTAACCTTAACAATAGATTTCCAGCATCCATGAGGGAACACTTTGCAGTTAGACAACTTTGAGCCTTGACTACAGTGTTCATCTTTGTGAAATGCTATCAAAACTCTTCAGTAACTAAAGAACACATCAGACAGTAAGATTCTGAGCGTTCATGTGTGCACTCTCTATATTTCATGTAACAGAAGGTGTGCAACTCTTGGAGTTTCTTGGACAGAAGATGTGTCTGAGTAAAAGCTGAAGGCTGCCATGCTAAAGCCAGCTCTGTGTAATGTATGCAGCAGTTTGCAATTGCAGCTGCCTCAGTGTTCAGCAGCACAGAGACACTGCAAATCTGTTACATATGTTCTTTTCCGGGACAAAAAGGGGTTTGCTCTGTAAGGAAGAGCTGTGCTCTTTGCTTTTTTTTAATGTCCTTGGCCTGAAAAGTGAATAATTTGTACTCGCATTCCTTTCAGTTTGAACATTGTTGGTGTTTTCCTGCTTTGGCAGGTCCAGTGTCCCTCAGCACACCAGCTCAGCTTGTGGCACCCTCCGTAGTAGTGAAAGGCACCCTTTCCATCACTCTTTCTGAGCTCTACTTTGAGGTGGATGAAGAAGATCCTAGTTTTAAGAAAATCGACCCAAAGGTAAGAGATCATTGACCCTGAGGTCTGAGAGATGATGACAAATTACCCAAGACCTTTAATTCTTCACTTGACTTCCTTTACCTCTATTGGGCTGCAGTGTTGCTGCTTTAATAACTTTGCCCCTGACCATATATGTTGCTGAACTTCACATAGGTGACACCTTCTTTCCTGCTCCTTTTTCTCACCCTCCCACAATTCAACCCTACTTGAATGTTAATTAGCTTGCTGCGAATAAAGCTCCAGGGAGACACATCTGAAATAAAGATATCTTGAATCACAGGCCTGTATGAATACAGCGAAGTTCAGCGAGGCTTTTAGCCTTAATACTTTGTTTTACTTTCCTGATTTTAGCAAATGTTAGTGTTAAACAGCGCTGAACTTCCCACACTCCTAAGTTTGCAGTGCTCCTGTCATATTACTCTCTAACACATTTTACTCGACCCGTTATTATTTATTGTGCCTAAGCATAAAACATAATTACCCTTCTAAAATATGTTTCTGAGCTGACTTGATAATTTCCACAAAGCATATTTGCTCTGGGTTGCTTGATTATTTGTCTTCTGGTTAAAATTAGTAACCTTCAGTAAAATTCCAATTTCAAAGGGAGTATATAATGCAATTAGCTTAATAACGTTGCACTTGAATGTTTTCTGCAGTGTTACAGCAACGTTTTCTAAGTAGGACACAACTGGTGAATATTCTCACTATTTAAGCATAGTCACGGCTCTTGGTTTTTTAAATACCTGCCTAATGTTGAACTGGGTAATAATTTCTTTGGGAAGGGTACTGCTGGGAGAAGTCGTGGTTTTCTACTTGTCTGTAGAGAAAATACCTTGTGTGTTAAGCACTGGTGCAGTTCTTTGTTCCTATTGAGTAAATTGCTCTTGTCTGTAATAAAAATGACATAGGTGGGTCTGAAAGCTGGGATTATCAAATTCTATCCAGAAAAAAATTTATGTTGAAAAGCAGTGCTCTCAAATTGTGAGAGCTAGATTTTAATGTAAGCAATTAACTAGAATTGTGATTTTATGCGATATCATAAATGAGACCTAACTTTTCTTTTGGTCCTGAAAAATTTTTGAAATATATTGGAAATTATTTTAAATCTGAAATAGTGCATAAAATTTTTATATGCTTATATCCTTCTGTTATGTTTCATTAATCCCCCCCTTAACTAAAAAAACCCCATTTAATGATGGAAAGAATATAAATGTGAAATTTAAGTTTGTTTGATATGTTCCTGTATTGCATTTTCCATCTAAAATGTTCTGCTTTGTATTGTATCAGCATGAGAAAAGTCTTACAGATCTGCATTATTCTGGAGTTTTGGTATTCATGTTCAGCACGTAGGGTCTTTGAGTGCAGTTACTAATTCTTACCATTCCTGTTACATGTTTTGTGGGAACGCTGACATATAGCATACAGTTAGCCTCCTTTTCTCCTGCTTCCCAGTATTCTTAACTGTAAACAGGCATTCTTGTTTTCTTTGACCCTATCTTTTACTCTGTATCTGAGAGATTTTCTTAGAGTTCTTAAAACAGGAGAGGTTGGTTACATGAAATACTGGCTACACCTCTTACATTCTGCTTGCAATGGTACCTTAGCTGGAGGTCTTAAAATTTAAAAAAAATACTTTTTATAATGTCTCAGGGATGGGAGGGAGCTAAAAATCAGATCTGAATAATTATATTTTAAAAACTATGTAATTTTACAAACAGCATCTTTTCAAGCATTAACGCCTCCCTGCCCCACCCTGTGCTGAAATCAGTGTACCTCGGTAGCGATGACGAGCTGCTGTAGAAAATGCGCCCTGAAAAAAAAGCCCCAACAACTAATCCGCTGTAATCTCCGCAAGCCTGCTTAATTAATGAGGCTTCATCTGTTTGATAAATTTAAGTTCCCTGTATATTTGTCTAAACTACCGAAAAGAAAACATTGTGACAAGTTCCTGAAGGAAAACCTGCCTTAGGTAGCGATAGCATCGGCAGTGATACGATCAGAGTTTGTAGTGGGCTCTGGGCTGTTTTGGGAAGGGACGGCTAATCCCGTTCTGCCAGGTGATCCCGGACCGGGGCTGTGGAAAGCGCTCCGAAGGCTCCACAAAGGCTTGTGGGGCTCAGCCGGGGCTGGAGGGGCTGCGGGGCCGGGGCCGGGCTGTGCCCGCTCCGCCGGCCGGGGCGGCCCCGCTCACCCCGCTCCTTCGCCCCCGCTGCTGCCGCCAGCGGGCATTTCGTTTGCAAACTTAAGGGCAAAAGCAGCTCAAATTTGAATGGTTATTTATTTCCGTCTCCGTCCAAAAGGAAACGAAAATAGCGAAAATAGTCCTTTAGGGCAAGAACTAGACTTTTGGTGTGTTTTTTTTTTTTTTTCCTACCCCCGCCCCACTAAAGGATATGAAAACTTGCTCGAAATGCTCCGAGCCGGCGTTGCAATCTTTCGGGCAACTTGAGCGGGTAACGCTAACGTTTTTAGGAATGCGTTCCCGAAAAAACTCCTGCCGGTGTTTCTCAGTCGTCCCGAGCAAGCTTAAAGCGAAATAGCTGCGAGGAATCAGGCAGAGCTTCGCTTTGGGAGAGGGGGCTGGGGCAGGGAAGGAGATCGGCAGAGAGCGCCCGGGTGCCGGTGTAGGATCGGGCGGTTTCCTGACGGGTTCCCACTTATCTCCTCGTCTGACTATGCTGCGGTGCGATTTTATGCTGTACTTAAAAATCTGGGCAAAAACAAATGTTTGTTTAAAAAAATATCGACCGGTTGCTCTAAATCGCATTAATTATTCAGGGTAGATCTATACTTCCTTGGTGTCCAAGTCAAATGGATAGCGCGTTCTCTCTGGGCAGCGAAAGCAAACAGCAGTGGACTTTTAAAACAAAATGCAGCGCTCGAGATTTACCGGGGAAAAATAGAAACAAGGAAAACCATAAGGAAAAAAAATTAAAGGGAAAAAACCCTACTGTAGGGTGGAAAAGGCATGCTGTAATTCTGACTAAACTGTGGCGAGCTGCTGTGCGATGCTTCATATATTCCAAGATTTAGAACAGAACCTTAGAGTAACAGAAATATAGCAGATGTTGTCATATGCTGAACTACAGAATATATAAGATTTTTTTTAGATGCACTTTTTAAAAATGGAAACTAGAAGGAGGTTTAGAAAACATCAGTCAATATGCTGAGCTAAGGCTTGGGCTAGGTGTTGCATTTAGCCTATCTTTACATCTCGTGGTTTCCTTTATTTAAAAAAAATATTCCTTCTGAGGTTCAGAAAGAATGTATTTGCCTAAATTTAAGAACCATTCACAAAAAGTCAGCGTAAAGTTAAAGTAATATTTTTATTACTATTTGCAACAAGTCAGTTGTGGGGCACATAATCTGACCTTGGCACCGAAATACATTTAACATCAGTAAAACTTTTTTAAAGGGAGATTTGTACATATAGTTAAATAATTTTTTCACTTGGTGACAACATTCAGGCAAACAAGAGAGCATAAGAAAAGGACTGTACATGGATTGGAAAATGTACCTTTCGGGTTTCGTTTTGAAGTTGCAAAAGTCCGATCGCTTCTTTTTGTGACCTTTTAAAAATTCACATTGGAGGACAGGAGGAGAGAGGCTCTTCCCTTTTTCTGTGCAAGGCGGTGAGAGTTTATGCCGGGAGAACCGTCGGCAAGTTTTTAAAGGCCGAGCTGCAGGTGGCTGGGGGGGTGGCGGGGGCGCCTGTCTTTCGCCGCCTCTTTCCGTCGTCGTTCGCGTTAAATAGAAAGTTTTTTAGGCGCTGTTGTTGTTTACGGAGGGCGAGTTTTTGTGCGCGGGCGTGTTAACCCTATAGCTTGTCGAGGCTTTTGGGATTGGTGAGGATTTCTCTGGCTAGCCTCCAGGTCTGTTTGGCAGCGCTTTCCAGGGCCGAGTGGGGTTTGCCCTGAAAGAGGTCTAGGTTGGGCAGGAAGTAGTGGGGGCAGCGCCGGCACTGCAGGCAGGAGATGAGCTGCAGGAGGATGCCGTTCAGCCGGTCGCCCAGGCACGCCTCGTCCCAGTCGGTCTCCCGCGGGTGTTTCTCGCACTCGTACAGCAGCAGCGTCTTCATGTGGTAGTTGTTGAGGGGCTGCCCGGGCAGCTCCAGGTGCCGGTCGCGCAGCGTCTTCAGCACCGACAGGCACTTGTTCCGGCAGCCGCCCATCAGCAGCCGGTTCTCGGCCTCGCCGAACTGCAGCACCCACGCGTCGCTCTCGGCCGAGCTCTGTTTGCCCGTCAGCGAGTAGCACTCCTTGGAGAGCAGGTTGAAGCCCTCCGCCTTCACCTCCGCCACCCGGTTGGGGCCGGGCCAGGGGATGTGGGGCATGGGCCACTGCGCCGCGCTGCGCGGCCAGATCCCGGTGCACTTGAAGGCCGGCGTGATCTGCACCACGTAGCGCTCGCGGATGCGGAGCTTCACCTCGCTCGTGTCCGCGATCATCTTCACCACGTCCCGGTAGCTGCACTTGTCCACGGCCTGGGCCACCAGCGTCTGGAAGCGGGAGCGGATCTTGCGGGCGGACAGGTAGCCCGAGGCGGTGATGAACTCCACCCAGAGGGACATGCTGCGCTTGCGGCCGTCGCTCAGCTTGAGCACGGCGCAGCCCGGCAGGGAGCCGTCGTCCACGAAGTTGAAGACGCCCATCTGGTTGAGGTAGAGCACCACCTCGAACTCGGTGGGCGAGATCACCTCCAGCCCCTCGTAGCGGGCGTCGATCTCGCTCAGGGAACTGATGAAGCGCGGCTCCTGCACCTCCACCTCCTTCAGCACGTCCGACACGACCTTGCACACCTCCCGGATGGTCTTGGCGATGGCCGCCTTGCGCGCCTGGCAGCGCTCCGTGTAGTATTTGTTGAGCTGGTAGACCAGCTTGGCCTGCGCGGCGATCATGTTGGGGCACAGGTCCGGGCTGTACACCGGGCTCTCGCAGTACGTTGAGGGATCCAATGCTTTAGCGGTGGCTGCAGCTTTGCGGAAGGCACTGGCCAAATCGCAGACCCCCACCGCCTCCGGGAAGAAGGCGGCAGCGGCGCGCCAGTGAGAGCAATTAAAGAAATCGGGGAGGGCGGCGAAGCACAAAGGAGCGAAGCCCAGCGCTGCCCCGGCGAGGAGGAGGAGGAGCGGGCCGGTGCGGGCTCGGCGGCGCTGCTGGTGATGCCGGAGCCGCTGCCGGAGAGGCGGGCAGCCCCCGCGGGCTCCCGGAGCGCAAAGTTTTGGATGGCGATGGGGGCAGGGAAGTCTGGGCTGCCTCTGCGCTCAGGCGCCCACCCCCCCGCGCAGCGACAAAAATGCCGTTTCAATAGTTCATGGAAAAAATACCCAAAACAGCAAACAAACTTCCCCAGGACTCGCAGAAGGTTCCCGCAGAAAAGCCGGTCGGCGGCGAAGTTTAAAACCGCACACGGTACGAGAGGAGGAGAAGAATGCGAGCAATGCCCTCAGCGGAAGAGTGAACTCTGTGTCTGTCTGTCTCTCTCTCTCTTTCAGTCCGTGGCACCGCCAGAGATGTGCATGAGTTTGGCTGCCGCTCGCTCAGACTGTCAGGGGGTGTTGTTGATTTCCCTTTTCCTGCTGGAGGCGTTGGCTGAACCCGGCTCTGTGGCTGTCTCTATCTTTAGGCGCAGACGGGTGCACTTGGTCTGGGATCTCTCATTCCCGTCCTGCAGCTCTACATAGATTGTTGTGAGAGAGACTGTATGGAGAGGAGTTGTTGCTTTTTTTTTTTTGGTTGTTGTTTGTTTTCTTTGCACAGACTGTGTTTTATCCTGAGCGGGAGGAGGGCGTAGCTGCCGTGCCCGGGATGGGTTCTCCTCCCCCTCCCCACCCCTGGAAGTGCGCGCCGGGGCTCCCGGTGTCCGCGCCTCTGGCTCCGCTCCTGCCGCGCCGTGTGCCCGCGTCCCTCTCGCGGCGCTGCCGCCGGGCCCTGTAGTTTATGAATGGGGCCGCGCGCGGGCGCGGGGCGGGGCCGCGCCGCCAATCGCCGCCGAGCTGTCAGCGCCGCGGCCAATCGCGGCTCGCGGCGCGCGCACACGCGCCCGCGCTCCCGCCCCCGGCCCCGCGCCCGCTCCGCGCCGGGGCTGGAGCCGGGATGGGCTCCGGGAGGGAGGCTCGGGGCGTCCCGCCACCCGGCGCGGTGTGTGTGTGGGGAGAGGAACAACAAAAAATCCCTGTAATTTCGCCGTGGCGGCCGGTGAAGGGCGAGGTGAGCTCGCTGCTCCCTCCGCCCGTGCGGGGGGACCCGGCGGCAGTGCCGGTGTGTGCGGGGAAAGGGAAGAGGCGGGCCGGGGCTTCACCGCAGGCATAAATCTCATTTCGCTTAATGCCGAGCCGCAGCAGTGAAAGTGAGACCGTCACCGGAGTAGCGTGGCACGCCTTGTTTTACTGCCCCCAGTCACCTTAATTTAGATAAATCTTGTGTCACAAAGTTCTTTTCATCCTCCTAAAGCGGAGGATTGAGTTATTCAAAAGGAAACGATATTTTATGCAAGTTTGTATTAATAAGAATATGGAATGGTTTGGACATAAAGCCGTAGCTCCGTGGTGTCAGGTCGGAGGGAGCTCCGGGGCAGTACCTGCTGCGGAGGAGCCTGACTGCTTTTCCTGCGGGAACTTAGCATGGAAGGGAGGGCATTTTCCCCACCTCCAGTGCTCGGGGCGAGGGTGCGCAGCTGCTTTGCCCTCCCCCGGGCCTTGCAGTGCCGCGGTGCGGGCCGGCTCTCGCCCGGGAGCCCCGCCGGGTCCGTGCCCGTGCAGACGCGCGGTGCGCTCCTCCGTGCGGCGCCTCCCGGTAACCCGGTGGGGCTCGGCTCCTTGCGCTCTCCTCCTTTGGCTGCAGCTGACTGATTTTAATAAAGAAAATACCGCCGTCTGTTTTCTGTGTGCGCTTAAATTAGAAACATGTCTGGTGCCGGCCGTACCGCTGCAAGAAGTAAGTATAGACGTGCCCGGCGCCGGTGCGGCTCCGTCCTTCGCGAGGAGAGGAGCGGCTCCCGGCTTCCCTGCCTGCCGCCGGGGCACGCTGCGCCAGGGGCTGGAGGGGCTGTGCCGGCGGTGCCCGGAGCTGGCGGTGTGAGGTGTCCCCGCCGGGCCCGGGCCCGTCGGGAGCGAGATGAGCCCAGGGAAGGCTCCGAGGGGTGCGGGAGAGGGAACGGGCTGCCCCGAGGGCAGAGCGGGGCTGGCGCCGCTGCTCTCACGGTCCCTGGGTGTTCCGGCGATGCGCGGGCTGGAGCGGGGCTCTCGCCCCGAGGCGCGGGTCGGTGCCCGCGGAGCTGCTCTGCGGGGCTGCCGGGTCCCACGCCTCGCCTCCCGCTCCCTCCGGCAAAGGGAAGAGTTACTAGGGCTGGCCGTGCCTTTCACACGCCGCCGGGGCGTACTCGCTGCCGGGCTGGCGCTGCTCTCCGCGCCGGAGAGGGCTCTGCACAGCCGCCCTCCGAGCGGAGATGGGCAGGAGGGCTCCGCGGGGTCTCGCTTCCCGCAGAGAGCGCCCAGCCCAGGGGTTACCGTGTCCTGGGCGCGGAGGAGGTTGCCGGAGCCTTCAGGCGGCCCTGGCAGTGGAGGGGGCACACGCGTTCCTTTTTTCGGGGTAAAAGCAGGAGGAGAGGGTGATTCCCTTCCCACCCCTGCGAAAAGGTGCCTAATGATGTAGCGTTACCAGTGTTCAGATTTAAAACAATTCATTACCAATTTTCCTGCCTGAGGTTGAAGCCCTAGTAAATAATAAATCAGCTAAACAAAAGCTGACTTTAATTTATTGCCCCAACGCTAATTAGAAACATCATTTGAGCAATAAACTTAAACACTTCCAGCAAATAATGCACGTGAAATCCTTCTCTCCCGTGTCTGGGCGTTTGTGGCCGCACTGCATTAAGACCAGCTTCATCTGTGGCGGAATTTGCTCTCGCCGGGATGAATAATTGAAGGGGGAACAGGATCCGAGGAGGCTATAATTGAAGAGCCCTTGTCACCTCTGCTTTTATGTATGTTAGTGTAGAAGTCCATCAGCAGCTCCTTGATGGTGTATAAAACGAAGTGGCATCCCCTCCAGCAGCAGGAGATACTGTATTCCATTAAAAAAGACCGTGTGCGTGCGTGTGCCGCAGAGAGGGAAACTCTCAGGGCTAAAAGCCACTTGAAGTCTTCAGACCGATTGATCTGTATTCTCTCGTTATAATCCGTCTCATCATACTTGAGTTAATGAGGCAGGGGCGGGGGTGATCTGATGGTCCTTGACAAATTCATTAGGGAGGCTGCGGGACATTTTATTTGACTGTTAAACATCGTGTTTGTTTGGTTTAAGCAGTGCCAACATCAGCATGCTGCTGCCTGGAGCTATAGTGTTTTGTTAGCGAGGGCTTCTGTAAAAAGATACTGGGAAGGGGACGCGGTGTGCAGTGTTTGCTCTTGCCTTGGCTCCTCCTGCCCCCTCCCGCTCGTACGGCACGGAGCTCGGGCGGGTGTAAATCCAGCCGTGCAGGCGAGGGATGTGCCACGGTGTTCTCTTCATGCTCGGGATGGCAAAGAAGCAGCGAGGGGCTGCCGTTAAGACTTCTTTTTCTTTTCTTCTTTTCGTTTTTTTTTTTTTCCCCATCAAGAGAGCATTATGGATTTGTGTTAACCGCTGAAACAAAAAAAGAAAAAAAGCTGGGAAGCAGCTCAGAGTTTTAGCAATAAGCGTACAAGTTTTTTTTCTGTGTTTTGATATAGCATACTTTCATTTGATTCCCTAACCTGCTTATCGACGTGGCACACGTTAAATATTTCAGTGTTTTAATAATGACTGGTGTATTTTAAAGTTTCTATAACATGCTACTGATATAAGGTGTAATTTTTAAGGTAAATCAAAGTTTAATCAAAGTGACTTAAGGCTATTAAAGGATTTCTGCCAAGCCTGTCCTTTGTCTCTCCCTTGCTGAGAGGCAGAGGGAAAAGTGAATTCAGGAGCAGGTGCTGCCGAAAGGGCTGAGAAGTATTTTTAAGAATAGCATATGAAATACGTATGTGTTTGTATATGCTTTGTTCGTGACAGCTTTGCTTATGAGACCCAGCTAGTGTTCCATTATTTTCTAATAGTTGGTTTCCTCTCTGTCCTTTCATTTAATGGAAACAGTTTTGCAGAAAACGGAATAATTAATCTGCTTGTGGAACCTAGCATTGTGTTATTTTTTTCCTGGAGATCAGTCTTCAAACATTCTCAGCTTTAAGTGCTTTGTAGGACTCTGCTTCCATTTATAGAAGAACTGTATGGGAAAAGAGCTAGTGCCCTTTGCCTGTCATTTTCATACATTCCTGCACTGCTGATGAAGCTTGAACTGCTGCAGGGAATGTATGGATTTGAAAAGAAATGATTCAGTAATGCACGTTGCGTTTCTCCACCGCAGAACCGGGTTCATAGTTACAGCCAGCGTTGTGCTGGGTCTGGGGGATAAAATTCTTTTTGCATTCGATGGTGTACAGTGTGTACCTTTTTTTGGGAGTCATGGCTGGGCTTTAGTTTTAAGGTCTGATCTGTTTTAAGGTCTGTGTGTATGAGGTTAGTTGATGGCACACACCGGAGGAGTAAGGATGATTTCATTTTTACCAATGTCATTCATGTATCTCATCAGCCTAAAGTGTTGTAGAAATCTTGTACATTTTTTTCCCTGTGAAGATTGAGTGGTATGGTAATTAAAGAATTCATACATGTTTTTAAGTCTCCCCTAGCTTTCATTTCTTTAGCGGGAGAGGGGTTGCTTCCAGCTACTCCTTTAAGTAGCTTATTTATGCTTTCCTGTTCAGTCTTAAAATGTGAATGTGTTCATAATCTGGTGTTTAACCATAAACAATCTGCTACTGAGGGACTTTTTCTAATGCTTTGAACTTTGCATTAAAGGTAGCATCTTCTCTTTTCTCATGGTGACTAAGGGTGACTTCTTTTAGCTGTTGACTGGTTTGAGTGCTAAATACTGTTTTGTAATTTTATCTTTGATAAGTTGGCAATCAGGGAGAATCAGACATGTACTAAAAAAGAACAATTCTAGTGTCTTTGTAAAATCTTCTTCTTGTTAAAACTTCATGTGGGCCTTTTGTTTGGATGCAGTTAGTGTGGGTGCATGCTGTTTCATCCATTAGAAGTAACCAAGTTCATGTGTGTTGGCTGGTCTTTATTTATAATAACTGATTAATTATGCTAATAGCATCACTTTTAAGAAGTGAAAACATGTAATATGCCAAAATTTTCTCAACTTCACCTCCAGTTGAATTCATTAACACTTATTTGCTTGAGAAAAAAATATGAGGTGGACTACAGAGATAATGTCTGATTCTTAATAATGCTGAATCAGCACTTATTTTAAAAGTATGAAAAATTCAAAGATAAGCAAAATACAAAGATAAGCAAAATCAAAGTTTTGGAAATGAAAATAGTATTCATTTGCATGCTTTTGGGGTTTTTTGGCAGTAGCTGCAGATGATTGTTCTGTGTATTGCCTTAGATGTTGAAGTCTCTGCATATGCGTGATGATGCCAACAGACAGCAGCCTGTGTGGTTTTACTGGTTATTTTTGGGATCAAAACCTTCATGTAGCTTTGTCAAGACAAAACATATGTATAAGTTCACCTAAAATTGTCTGAGTTACACTCTTTTAAAATGTCAGTTTCTAGGTCCAGAGGCAAAAGCTCTTTGTTTATAAGCTTATACTTAAAAAGGTGCTTTTTCAAGTACAACATATAGCAGTGTGAAATCCTCTGCTCCTCACCAGCCACTGTACAGGTTATAACCTTTCAGCGAGTTTCTGTGAGGGCAGTTTATAAAGGGAAAGGGTGTTGTGGGAGGAGGGAACGGAGGGGGCTCAATCTTCTCAGTAGCAGTGGTGACCAGCACAGAATAAACCAAATTTCTCTCTCGCCCTTCTCCCTGTATTTTAAGATGATTTTGTTTTGACTTTGAGTCTGATAGGAAAAGCATGAAGTTTTTATTTAAAGGAAGTCCCATTTGAGCAGTCTTCTAACTGTTCCCTCATTCAAATTAAATGCACATTTAGAACCGTCTACTTTTCTGTGCATTGCACTTCATAGTTTTGAATTTTTATCCAAAGTACTATGTTGACATAAAAGTAGTAAACTACAGCTTTTAAAACCATTGCAGGCGTTTTGTTGCTACTTCTAATGAGAGAATCAAATCATAGCTAATCCTATTTTATATCTTGCTGTGCATATCTTATTTCAGAATAACTTCTCTATGTTAATATGCTGCTCTCTTTTTAATTTTCTTATGAATTAGGTAAAGTGTGTGTGCAAAATAGTTCAAGGTACCATCTCCCACTGCTGGAAAGGGGAAACTGCATTGGCTCAAATAATGTCTAAAAGCCATCTGCATAGCTTAATTGAAATAATATTTGGTGATCTAAGAGATGGAAATTGTTCCTTTTCTTTAACCATCTGAAATAAAACTAGGATGTAAACCAGCTGTCTTGGCCTATGGAAATCAAGGTTCTGCCAGTCTGTTTCTTTTCTTCATTTTCTACTTCTATCTTCCTTTATTATCTTTGTATCCCAAGGAGTCTTTCTTATTTTCTAACTGGTTTTGTCTGCAACAAGGGGCTGGGTTGGTGTGTTTAAATAGACTCTGGATAGAGTGAAAAATCTTTGATCTATGGCTATGACTGCTTCCAAATGATTTGCTTGCTGGGACTGGACACTGTCCATGCCCTTTCACTTCGCTATCAGATAGGCACACAAAAAGGACTTGACATGCTACCAGATGCATAGTTAATCATTGCATTAGGTCTGTAAAGGGGACCATCCAGACTCAATTAGGTCTATCATTTTTAACTAGTGTTTGCTCTGTAGTTTGTTTGGAGTACAATATTAATTCTGACTGCCATTCTGTTTATCTAAAAGGGCTTTAACACAGTTCTATGCTGTCATTTTCGAGGAGTCTTCTCTTAATTTGTGCTGTTTTGTGTCGATTTAAAACATTGTATATTTGGTACTATGTAACAAATATTGCAGTGTAACATATTATCGGAAGCTTTAATGAAAAAAGTTTTTTATCTTTTTGTAATTCAGCAGTTTTCCTTTCTCAATTCCAGTTTCAAAAAAGTGCATTTGAAATAACCTAAATGCAGCAGCTGGCATATATTGAATCAGCATTCAGAAGTAAAGCTTGCAAGGGTATCAGGAGTTTTGGAACTGAGTCTTAAATGCTGAAAACCAAGTGGAAGCATTTTTCCTCTCACTTATTTACCAAGAGCTCATTTTTGTGTCTGGCACTGCACTGTTTTGTGTGAGAAGGATATTAAGGGTGGATGAGTTAAAAAGGTCCAGCTGTAGAGTAAAAAAGCATTACTTAAATTATTGTTCTGAATCTTGCCTGGGAGTTCTAGGAGTAGTTTGTGTATTTACATTTACAGTTGTTAACTGTATGCACTCAGTAAAGTCCTCTGAAAATTCCTAGCCTTTTCAGAGTTTCAAAAAATTAGTATTCACTACAATTCATAGATGTAGCCAGTCCTTTCATGGTATGAAGAAGCTTGGGTGTTCAAATTCTATAAATTTTTTGGATTGCTCATGCTGTCTGCATTTTCCAGTCATGATTATATTGTGTATGGCAGGCCCATGAAAGCAGTAACATAAAAGCACATAAAAGACTTTTTGATTGAAAATTAAAATATAAGAAAGGAGGCCTAATCAGAGACTTTAAAGGTATTTTCTTTTGGTTTTAATATTTATTTATTTTGGAAGAAAGGAGGAGCAAGGCATTCAGCTATTAACTTTTAAAAAAAGTCTATATATAGTTATAAAAACTGTTGTATTGAACTTCAGATTATAGTTCAGCCTTTACTTTAGATCTGAGATTTCTTGCTTTAGTTCTTTGCTTCATGGTTGTCAATATCCTTTGGAGGAGGGCACATGCATTAAAATGTAGCATCTATCATTTAGTTGTAGTCACAGGGATATTTAGAAGTTGCTAATGGACTTCCAAGATGCAGGATGTACAAGTGGATACTACTCAGAAGTGCCAGTTAGGGCTCTCTGGGGACTTTTAAATAATTTATGGCTACCTGCTGCTCCAAAATACAGGTGTGTGTCTGTGTATTTTCCATTAATGTTTCGCATTGATGCATATAAATACTCAGTGGGCAATAACCCTAATACAGGAGTCCTTTAGAGGTGCAGGCAGGTGGCTTTACCCCATCCATCATCTGTCCTGGAGGTTCATTCTGGCTGGCATCTGCATGCCAGCACGTCTCCAAAGGGGAATTGTTTGTGTACTTTGGGGGCTTCCAGAGTGCGAACTTGAAAGAAAGTGGGGCTTGAAATGCGCGGTCATTTGTGAATTTATGTTTTATCTCCCTTCACTTGAAAATTTATGAGGAGAGTGACTTAGGGTGCTTGCGTTGTGTGTTCCAGGGCTTGCCCCCACTGATAACACCCTTGTTGGCGTGAAAGTGCAATGCAAATTATGACAGTTACAACCTTCTGTTTTGTTTAACCTGTCAGTGGATTTCCTGGCTCAGTGCTGAGGGCAATGGCGTGTTCAGCTAGTTCCATATTCACCTAAACTTAAAAGGTCAGGTTTCTACAGGCAAGCCTAGTCAAAGCCTAATTGATGAGGAGGGCAGGGGGACAGAATTTACTGTTCTGTTGGCTAGTTTCATATCGTTAGGTTGTCCTGAAAGCATCAGGCAGTCACAGCCCCTTTCATGTAAGTGCTGACCCTAGACAGGAGCTGACAATCAAAGGAGGCAGCCACAGGAACCGGTGCAAGCAGGCTATTGATTTTTCAGTTAGGTCTAAGTAGTTTGTAGTATGGGTAATGGGTGACAGAGGCAGGTATGTCATTATCAATGAGCTCCAGAACAGCAGCGACAGCCCCCGCTCATATTTCCTTCAGCACTGACAGTAGGCGTCCTGCACTGGTCAATAAATCGCCCAACCTTTCACTGACAAGTGACTTGGGGCTGGGGGGGAGTCAAAGAGCTAAACTTCTCGTACTTGAACTTGACATGGATGCAGAGCAAGGATCTCGACATCTGCGTTCCTGGCTCGCCGGGCAGGGAGCCGAGGAGAACGCAGGGAACAGAACAATGGGAGCTGTGCGGCCACGCAAGGTTAGCTTTATTTTGTGCCCTCTGCAAAGTTCAAGATTTTCCTGAGTTCGAGTGAAATAGCTTAAAACAGCAGCTTTCTGTATCAGCGTGATCTGCTCCAGTAGTTAATTTAGGTTACCATGGCAGGGCTTTGTTTTTACTTTAGTATTGCTCTGCATTTAATCAAGGTTATACTGCCATAGCAGTACAACAATCACAGCCTGCCATTCAAAATCCACTTTTAATTCCTAGTTTCCTCTTCTTAAATTTCATGTATGGAGACTATTTAAAGATATTGGAGGTTTCATATAAATCCAAAGTGCTAGCAATACAGTTTCTGTTCTGACTACCAATGCTGTTTTGGGTCAGTAGTGGAGGACCAATACTTCAGGAAGCTGAATAAAGTTTTTATGGCTTGGATTTTACTAGCTGTGGTTTCTGAATTTAATAGAGGTAGATCCAGATTTTAGCTTTACACTTAATTAAATTCTGAAAGATATTGGGAGAACATAAAAATTGTAATAAGTGGTGGGTTTTTTTGGTGTTTTTTTTTGGGTTTTTTTTTTTTTTTAAGTATACCTGTATGGAAAATCAGTTACATGAACTCATGCATCTTAATCTGAATTTCATGAAGTTTTCTAGTATTGTTACTTTATTTGAGCAATGTAAGTTATCTGCATTTCTTTTAGAAGTTGGAATTCAGTCAGGTTTTATGCTGTGCACAGATGTTAACAAAATAGTATATGCTTATAATTAAAAAAAATCTTTAGACAAATTGAAATAAAGCAGAAGAGTAAATGTTTTGAAAAACTTCCTTAAAATAACTCATTGCTATGGTATCTTGTTCAACAATGTTTGTAATGTTACACAGAGCAGGAATCTGAGACTGTGTGTGTTGAATAGCTGCAAAGTATCATCTGTGACTGAAACTTTCATCTGTCTGCAGCAGCTAAAGCTGTTTTCTTCGTGGCTGACTCTTTAACTGCAAGGGCAATGTTGACACAGACGCAAGAAGTGGGGTTGAAATTTATCACTGGATTATGAAATCCTTTAATAAATATTTATATAAGCTAAAAACTTGAATACCTGTTTATTTGGAGCAGTTATGAAATTGATTAGTTGTAAAAAATCTGTTTAGATACTGCATTTACCTATTTGCCTATTGAACAAAGCTTTGGAAGAGGGACTGGCTAGCTGTCTTCCAGAGGAAAAAAAATTAATTTAGTTGGATCAAAAGTGTGCCAGGTTGTTTGAGTCCTTCCATATTTAATGGGAGTTTTTCTTTTGTCTGTTGTTTTTTTTATCCTGCAGGGCCTTTTTTTTCTTTTGTTAAACTAGGTGAAAAGTACAGCCATGCAATCTGAATCTTACCTTTTCTTATAAACAGGTCCAGCCTCCTTTATTGGATTTTTAGTGTTGCTGGCATGCTGTGTTATTGCAGAAATGTAAAGAGGAGTGTAGAAAGGCGACAAATTAAATTTTCATGAAAGAACCCCCTAATCAGCAGTGACAGGGTAAGAGAAAGATGATTGCCACTTGGTCATTGTGGAGAGGCACTTAGACTTGGTGTCAAGGCTTCTGTTAATGATGACTAATGTCTTTCTTGGAGAAAACGCATGCTCAAACATGCCACAGGCCAGAAAAAGAGTGGGGGAATAGGCATATTAAGGAAAAAGGCTGAGAATCCTAAAACAAAAGCTTAGGTCTTCAGATGAAAAGGGCACAGTGTTTTTGCAATGTAGAAGGTACACCTATGGAGCTGTTCTTGTTGCACTCTTCAAGCATAATAATAATAATAATAGTAATACAAATGTACATAGGCATATACTATTCTGGTCTTCATGGTGTCTGTTACTTTAATTAAAAAAGGAGATGGTAATGACACAGATGTGTAAGCACTCTGGTCAGAAATAAACAGTCACATTTACTCTTCTGTTAACAAAGCTTGCTTTTCTAAAGGAACAAAAACTGCTGCAAAATATTCTTTCCTAAGCACAGGCTCTGTTCTGAATAAACCTTCCGTAGTCAAATGTAAAATGACTCCAAAGACCTTTTTCAAATCTTTAAGCTTTGGCTTTTAGGTATATTGGCAAAAAAGGGGTGGCACATGTCATTCCTTCAGCTTTTCCCAAAGTGAGACCTTTCAGAAGGGCATTTTCAATGCTTGTCATATTTTTTCATATATATCTTATTGGCCTGACAAGTCTAGAGGACCATGAGAAAACAGATGTCATTGCATTCAGACAACACTAATTACTCTGGGATTTTTGCAGCCTCAGTGCCTGCTTGTAGCTGTCGATTATGACTGTTTATGTGGCCCATCATGGGAACACGATGCACATTCAGATGGTGTCACCAGCCTTTGTGTTCCCTATTATCACAATAAGATGGAAAAATCAGCAACAAGCATCACAACAAGGAAATGCCTTAATGGGAAACTTCTGCATGCATTTTGCTAAAGATTGCATTCACAGTCCTTATTAGATTTAAGTGTTTCAGCATCTGTTTGCTAACTGAAGTGCAGCACGGTGGCTGTCAGTGTTCACCATGGTTCTTTATGTTGCAGGCTTTCGTTTTCTGCAATTGCATAAACACCACCTGAAAAATGCTGATTGACCCAGCAGTTGTCACAAATTTCCTGCCTCTAACCTTTGTACCAAACAGAGATTTTTCTGTGTCACAGTTCACATTAGAAACCAGCATCCTTATTTTATTCTCTTACGGACTGCATTGTTGGTACCTCCTTGGTTAAATTTTCTTAGCGACTCTGTAATTTCAGAGTCTCTTCTTCCTCTGCAGCAGTGACTGCTGCAGGATTGCTAAGGCAAAGTTCAAACAGTGGTCACGCCGTGGCCTCACTTTGTGTGTTATCTTGAATTTTGGTGCGTGTTTTATAAGCACAACAACCGATGTTAATCACAGATTGGAAAATGAAAGCTCCAATAATGTAACTTCACATGCTGATGAAGCAGAAATAGAAGCAGCTTTATCAAAGATGTATGATGAGATAAAACTGCAGTCTCTGCTGTACAGTTATAGTAATTATGACTAATGAACCGTCCAGTCTGGATGAAATGGCATGCCCACAGGGACTGTGGCCAATCACTTGTGACTTATGCAAGCTGAACAAAACATTGATGGTGTTCCAGATTCCCTGTAAGAACAGGAAGTGTGGTCTTTGTTTGGAACGTCAGCTTTGTCAAGTTATTTTCAAGCAGTTTAAGAATAAATGGCATTAGTAAATAAAAGTCTTAAGGATTAGGATTTGATAGGTTTTAAAATGGGCATAAAGAATTAAAATTTGCCACATCAAATATACCTGAATAAAACCCCCTGTGAGGATGGCACATACACTTCAAAATATACATCAGAATTGTTCTATTAATTTCCAATGTGAGTCATTGGAAGCACATGTTACATTTTAATATGCTGAGTACAATGAAAGTCAAAGATACAAAGCATATGAATATAGGCTTGGATCTATTCAGGTTTACTGTGGTAATTTGGGGTTTTAACAAATTTGCTTGAGACCTGATATTTTCATTTTTGTAGCACGCTGCATTTTAAGCCAGCCATAATTTTTAAGTGGGAGAAGACAAGTGTACAACCTGAAAGACAGTTTCTTGCAGAAACATGGAAGCAACATACAATGGAGCTTCAGTAAGTTTTGATAAAGTATAGACTAGCAGAGTAGTGATTTTAAATCAGTTTATTTTTATGAAGACACTGTGTGTAGCTGTAAAAAAAGAAAAAAATACCAGAATTCTGAATACTGAAATGCAGATTATGCAGAGACTTCTGAATTTAGTTATATGATAATAGCAGAGCACAAAAAATAATTTTCTACATGTAACTTCGTGCTGAATTACTTGGGCCTAGTCTGGAAGCAGTTGTGGATCAGCAAATGTTTCAAGGATTTGGGAGTTAAATGATCAATATGTTACAGATGTTAGTGATACAGTACAATCAGTTTAGCATTTTGACTGAACCCCTCCAGAAGGCTACAAAGAAAAAAGAAATTTAAAAAATTAGTCGCAAGTAAACTAATGTAAAAGTAAGAAACCTCCCTCCACCCACTTATCCACCACCTCTTAACCATTTAGAACAAAATTAAAGAATAATTTGACAAAAGGCGTATGTTGGACTGTTGTGCTGTTTAACAGTGGTTTACCCACTCACACTAGAAATCTCAAATACTTTGACACTTCTGTTTTATCTATTTTGAAAGTATACAGAGACACTTCAAGGGCCTACTAAAAATTAGAATCCTTTTCTTTTGTCTCTTGCAACAAAGCATACTGCATCAAATGTTGCAAATGTGAAAATATTGTGTACAGTTCAGAGAATAATGTTAAGATAAACAATGCTGGTAAGTAAATTCTGAAAATTACTACATTTTGGTTTTGATAAATAATTAAGGGTAAGATCTTTTGGAGACTGTGGCACACTTAAGTATGAGTCTTCCACAATGTCATTTCAGAATCAATAGCATGCAATACATTATGTACATTATCTAATTTTACTGCACGGAAAGTTGCATTCTGATTACTTTAATGTTTGTATCAGGCTTGTGCCAGTGAAGTCAGGACTGCATTTGTTAGATGATATACAAATTCTCATTTTCCTAAATAATTATTAATTTAAAGTAGTGGATTTAAATACATAGTGATTTTATATATTTATATATATATCTATGTGTGTGTGTTGTAGCAATATTTGGAAGAAATTTTCATATGTATTAAGATGAACTTGATACTTTAAGATTGTATTTTTAGGAGTGTACAGCTCTGTCATTTTTTTTTATGAAATCACCAGTAAAATTCATATAAAATTAAGCATGGATCAGCTTTTTATGTGTTTGGGACATCCATTGTTATCCCTTTGCTATCTTCTATAGATCTGAATGCATTATTGGTGCTTCTGTGTAAAATACCACATGGAGTTGTAGCTACTTGGAACTTGTATAAATGATGCAAATAAGAATTGAGGAGCATGGGATCTCAAGGACTGAATTTTATCTTCCTGTTGCTATGTGTATTTGTGTACATCTGTAAGATATCTAGAATGTTGTTATATTTGGGAGCTAGCTTTTTGTGTGAGAGGGGCTGTGTTTGGGATTCTGGAATCAGAACTGTTGCTGATTTTTCCCTTAGGCTTGCATGATAGAGTTGACTTTCTTATGACTGTAGGTATAAATCAGTCTTTTGATTTGAGAGACTTATTGAAATAGAAAATTACTCTTCAGTGCAGGAAACTTAGAATTCAGTGCAAGTGAGAGCAGCTTTAACTTTTGCTGGCTTTTGTAATGACTATTACAAAACAGAGTTGGTCTCTGACCAGCTTGTCTTGCTTGCCTTAATCCATCCCAAAAATATCCCTGGTTAGTCTTATGCTTGAGGCAGGTGGAGGAAAAGCTGGTGAAAGTGTGATTGTGTTGGCTTTGTCTAAGATTGTCCTTGTACCCAGGTGTCTTCAGCTGCCCATTTAGGGGAGACTTGTCTTGTGAAGTTGTGGCAATCAGAGGAAACCTTGGATTTAAGATCTGCCTCCTGTTACTCTTGGTGTGGCTTCTAATCTTAACCAGTGCTGATCTAAATCCACAAAAACTCATTGAACTGATTTGTATGACACTGTTAGAAAAACAAAGAAGATCCCAGCAGAGTCAGGAAGAAACTATTTTCCTATTACATCAGTTTTGAGATTGCTTTTTTTTTTGGTTCTGCCCTTGAAACCAAAGTCAAAATTTAAAAAAGATGTATCTCAACTAGTGGTATTAAGAAAAAAAGAAAGAGTAAAGTTAACATCTTTTATCTTTTTTTTTCTTTTGACCAGTTGGCTGTAAGTATCAATCACCAGTGCTTTTGGAGGGGATGATAATAATAATAATACAAAGCAATAATCACTAGCCTCCAAAATGTAACTCAGCAGTGAAAACCAAGGCATTTTTGGAAGTGAAATGCTTTTTCTGTTTGAAAACACAAACTTTTAATTCTTTTTGAGAATGTGTTTGAAACCTTTCCTTCACACAGTGTTGGGTTTGATTAATAAAATAACCAGTAATATTTGTAATGAGTATTTTCTACTTGAGTTGATATACAAAAAATCTGATACAACATTCCAGCAGTGAATGGAGAGATATATATATATCTCAATAGAAATTGAATTTCAGGTATTTTTTACTCTCCCTACACTTTTGCAATTGTATATTGTGTCAAAGGTATTTGTTTCTCAAGGGCACTTGCCAAGCTACTTGTAGATACTTTAATGTTGTTTGTTGGAGTCTGAATTAGAGATATTTTTGTTGTTCTGCCTCCTAGCTATCATTATTTTAAAGCATCATGTTTAACCTTAATTTTTTTTAATTTTTACAAATGCTAAGATCCCATGTTCTCTGTTGCTTGTAGGTGTTGCTTTGCTTTTTTCAAGAATCCTAAAACTAATAAAGTAAATATCACACCTCCTATATAGTATTAATCTTTCAGAAGTTTGTCCTGTGCTGGAGAAAATAAATAATTAGAGATAGGTAAGAGATGAATGATGTGTAGGTGTAAATACTCTGTAGATTTAAACATGCTGCATGGCAACTCTAGGTCTCTTTTGAGGTAGTCATGAAAACTTAAATTGTGTGCCTCATATATTTAAGGCCAGTGAGCCCATATGATTTTATTAATGTGCTGTAAATCTTATATTCACGAGCAGTGTTTACTACTGCGCAGTATATTTAAAAGAAAATTTATACCTTGCTGCAGAAGGAAGGTAGGCTAGTGAGAAAATGCAAGGGTGGATCTCAGACATTTATCCCAGTCTGACAAGTATTTGCAAGGAATTTGCTCCTGTAAATTTCTGCTGGGAGCAAATGGTACTCATTCAAGCCTCAATTGTAATAAAAACCATAAATACTTATTTATGCATACACAGGTGGAGCACAGATATGTTTTTTGTCATAGTGAAACTTTGTGTGTGTGCACACATGTTACACTCTGGATCATGGGATGAGCTTTTAATTCTGTTTTAAAGCAGTCCATTATTCAGTTTTCAGTAGTACCTGGAAGACCTTACTGGAGACCCTGGACACTTTTCTAAGGAATAGTGATTGTCTTTGTGAGATGTGTCTTTGGCCACATCATTCCCTTCCCATCCCATTTCTTCTGGACCCAGCAGCATTCCCTAGGCAAGAAGGATTGTTACACTAACTCAGTGTGTGAGTTAGGATGAGCCACAGAAAATCAAGACAGGTAATTTTCCACAGAGAAGACTGATTTGACCATTTTTTGGGAAACTGCTTGTGCTTTCCTTCATTATAATACCTAGGAAAACTCCTTTTGGTCCCTTGGGAATATCAGGAGGTTGCTGCAGCTGTGATTGACTCCAGTAGTGAAGCTGTCTGCATGGAAGTTCCTTGCCTAATGCTGTTGAAAGGGCAGTGATTATGTCACCAAGGAAGCATTTTTTATTTGTGTGGGTGCATTGTAGGTTGCACAGAAAAATACAGTTAATGTACCATGTGTAACCTTCCATGCTCCTTAAGCTTGCACTTCCACCTTGCAGTGGTTAAAATATTAGTCAGCAGTATAAAACAGGTATTCTCAATGCCTAAAGAGCTGTTTAAAGCTTCTTTTTTATGCTCCTTACACTTTTATACTCTTCAGAATGGAATATCAGGTTCTTATGCCATTTAAAAAGAAGGCATGTGTACTTTGCTATGCAGTTTTCAGTTGCAGGAGGCAAAAAAAGCATTCCTCATGATGGAGATGTGCACAGAACAATTCAAGAAATTGTTTTGGAATGTGTGAAAATTCTACACTTTGACATACTTTGTTGCCACTGAACTTACTCTTGTAGATATGTGGTTATATAATTTGTTTCTTAATGTGTAGCATTAGCAGTCATTTCTCTAATTATTATTAAGTATTTTATCTAAATAGCCTCAGTAATGGGAGATCTTTTACAGGTTTTTTTATAGAATATTGGGGGGTTTTGGTTCTTGCTGCAACCTTCAGAAACTTCTTAAAGAAAAGAAGTTTCTGAAGGTTTGTTTTTGTTTTGCCATGTCCTGTTAGAATGGAAAGTTGCTATATGTGGTGAGGAAGAAATGATTGGGACATACCAAGTTGTTTGGAGTATCTTGTTTTCCTTGTGTGACATTATGTCTGGGGGTAGTAAAATTCAGTGTACAGCTACATGCTGCCTCAGGTAGCATGGAGCAAGTTTGGTGTGAGGTGCTGTGACCCTGCCCTCCCTGCTCTGACACTGTTTGAGCTCTGGAGTGCACGCAGGGGCGGCTGCTCCACTTGAGAGAAGAATGCCCCCACCCTAGCAGAGCCAGTTTTCAGCTGCTAGAGCTCCCTGAAATAGTGTGTCATTCCCTGGTATTTGTGCTAATGGAAAGCAGTGTTTGGGGTAGCAGGGGTGTGGAACTGTAGCAGCCTGGATTTGTGTTTGCTGAAATAGCTGTGGAAGTGATGCTCTCAGCCTGCTTTTCACAAGTGTTACTCTCTTGTGCATCCTCTGGATTGTGGGAAGAAGTACAGGTTTTTCACCTGGAATGGTAAAGTCATCTTTGCCTCAGGCATTTCATAGACATGAGAGTTTGGGTATAATTTTTTTTTTAATTGGCTTGTGTTACAAATGACAACGAGGATCTTTCATGTTTAGATGAAAGCAAATTGCTCTGCTGTTTTGCTGTATTCCTCGTAGTCTTTCTGAGTTATTAAAAGATTGTTCTTCTTCCTCTGACCCCTCTGACACAAGCTTTCAACCCCTGCAGCTTTTTGGACACGTGTTCTGTCACCCTTTGGATGCTCTGAAGAACATGGAGGAGAATTGAGGCATGCACTAATGTGCCCTAGTACCCTAGTTTACAGATTTATTATGCTCCTGGGAGAGCAATGCTTTGACGTATCCTATTATCTTGAAATCATCCTTAACTCATTTTA